>NW_020200606.1:83773-84343 GCF_001531365.2 Cynara cardunculus var. scolymus
TATATCAAATGGACACCTCTCCTTGATATGCCACCCTTATATCAAATGGACACCTCTCCTTCATATGCCACCCTTATCACTTCATCAAAACATTTGTAAAATAATTCCGAATAGACCGCAGTCATTGGAATTGTTACCAGTCTGAAAACATTTATATCAAAACTTCATTTTTATGAAAAAATAATATTTTCTTTTAAAAATACAAAACATCATCTCAAATCTGGTCAACTAATCCAGACAATAAACCTCTCAAGCTTTGTCAGGTTTAAAACTAATCCGGACAATAAACCTCTCAAGCTTTGACAGGTTTAAAACTAATCCGGACAATAAACCTCTCAAGCTTTGTCAGGATTAAGACTAATCCGGACAATAAACCTCTCAAACTTTGTCAGGTTTAAGACTAATTCGGACAATAAACCTGTCAAGCTTTATCAGGTTTAAGACTAATCCGGACAATAAACCTCTCAAGCTTTGTCAGGTTTAAGATTAATCCGGACAATAAACCTCTCAAGCTTTGTCAGGTTTAAGACTAATCCGGACAATAAACCTCTCAAGCTTTGTCAGGTTTAA
>NW_020200606.1:85238-93990 GCF_001531365.2 Cynara cardunculus var. scolymus
ATATATATATATATATATACCTTTATCCAAATAAATGCACAAATTCGTATACCAGCATGTAGCAAACATATCAGTTTATCATGCTATCACACAATCAATTAATAAAATAATCGCGTATTAAATACCTTAGGTAATAACCAGGATCTGGTTATCACAAATGGAAATATGAGAAAATGATGATGAATAAAGACCAAGGTGGACCAGAGGGGCTCTGGTCACAAAGAACTTGGAAACCATAAGCTCTAGTCTTTGGAACCAGAGGCTCTGGTTGCAAAAAGAGTGATAATGACCTAGTGCAATGCATTAGAAAATGGATGAGAGGAGACCAAGTTGGACCAGAGGGGCTCTGGTCTCAAAGGCTTGGAATCCAGAAGCTCTGGTCTATAGAAACAGAGGCTCTGGTTAGGAAGGGGTACTTAGTGAAAAACACAAAGTACATTCTTTGGACCAAAGGGGCTCTGGTTTCAAAGAGAGTGCAATTTAGGCCAAATATAAACAAGTATTTCTAATTGGCCAGAGGCTCTGGTCTATAGAACCGAAATCTCTAGTTTAGAGTACTTGGTTATGAGGGCCATTTTAATGTATCAATTTTAGGCATAACCAAGAGATATTGAGACTCTCTGGTTTGAAACGATAGTTTGCCTCTAAGTGGTGAGATTCAGCATACCCATCTTGCTGACAAGAAATACAAATCTTTTCTCATTGAGTGCTTTCGTAAAAATGTCAGCATGTTGAATCTCTTTAGGAACAAAATATATCTCTATTGTTCCCTTTTCAACATGATCTTTGAGAAAATGGTACCTGACATCGATGTGCTTAGTTTTGGAATGCTGCACAGGATTTGTAGAGATAGCTATGGCACTCTTGGAGTCACAAAGGATGGGAATCTTTTCATATTGAAATCCATAGTCCTTCAGCTTGGTCTTCATCCAGAGAACTTGTGAACAACAACTACCAGCAGCAATATATTCAGCTTATGCTGTAGAGGTTGAAACACAATTATGTTTTCTAGATGTCCAACTTACCAGCTTGTCCCCCAAGAGTTGAAAGCTTCCAGACATACTCTTTCTATCAAGCTTGCAACCTGCATGATCTGCATCTGTGTAGGCTATTAGATCAAAGCCAGAGTTCTTAGGATACCAGAGACCTAATGAAGGGGTTCCCTTGAGGTATCTAAAGATCCTCTTGACCACAGAGAGAGGAGATTTCATACGATTAGCTTGATACCTTGCACAAAGACATGTAGCAAACATAATATATGTTCTACTAGTGTTAGGTATAGGAGTGATCCAATCATGCCTCTGTAGATTGTTACATCCACAGATTTTCCTGATGGATCAGCAAATAACTTAGCTCCTKTAGCCATTGGAGTTCTCATCGATGATGAATTTGAGAGAGAGTATTTCTTTAGAAGGTCAGTCACATACTTGGACTGATTGATGAAGATTCCTTCTAAAGTTTATTTGATTTGAAGACCAAGGAAGAAACTAAGTTCTCCCATCATATTCATCTCAAATTTGTTATTCATCAGCTCTAAGAATTTTTCACAAAACTTAGCATTGGTAGAACCAAATATGATGTCGTCCACATATATTTGCATAAGTAAAATATCATCTTTGTGCTTCTTGAGAAAGAGAGTTGTATCGATCGTACCTTTTTCGAATCCATTGGCAATAAGAAAGGTAGAGAGTGTATCATACCAGACCCTGAGTGCTTGTTTCAGCCCATAGAGAGCTTTGTCTTGAAAGTAGACATAATCTGGATGCTTTGGATTTTAAAACCCAGGAGGCTGCTGCACATATACTTCCTCTTGAAGTTTACCATTGAGGAAGGCAGACTTGACATCCATCTGATAGACCTTGAAGCCTTTGTGTGCTGCATAGGCGAGGAATATTCTGATGGCTTCAAGTCTGGCAACGGGAGAAAATGTTTCATCATAGTCAATCCCTTCTTCCTGGCAGTAGCCCTTGGCAACAAGCCTCGCCTTGTTCCTTACAACTATGCCATCTTCATCCTTCTTGTTTCTGAAGACCCATTTCGTTCCTATAGTTGTCTTCCCTTTGGGTAGAGGCATAAGGGACCATACTTTGTTTCTCTCAAACTGGAGTAGCTCTTCTTGCATAGCATCTATCCAATTTGGATCTTGTAGGGCTTCAGAAATTTTCTTTGGTTCGATCATACTTAGAAAGTTGGCGAAGAGGCATTCATTGGCAGTAGCAAATCTCGTCTTGACACCGGATGATGGATTACCAACGATTTGATGATGAGGATGGTCTTTTGTCCACTTGGTGCAAGATTGATGTTCTGGAGCAACAGTATGCAGTTCCTCATCGGTTGATGGAACTGCTTGTTCCCCCTCAAAGAGATCATCTCCAGATTGATGCTGTGGTTCTGAAGACATAGAAGAAGTAGAGGGTGAAGTAACATGAGGTTTAGAAAGAGTTGTACCTTCAACATTGAAGACTTCATGTTCTTCATCGGCTCTAGAAGAAGGTTCTTCAATAGGTGCTTCTCCAAAGACTACTTCTTCTTCGAAGATGTCTTTAAATAAATGAGCCAACTCTGATTCATTGGGTTTTCCCAGTGATGAATCAGAGGCTCTCTATGATAGCCCGAGTCCTGAACTGCTGTGTCCAGAAGTCATTGGTGAAGAATCATCAAAGGACACATTGATGCTTTCGATAACTATCTTTGTCCTTCTGATGAACCCTCTGTAGGCCTTGGCAGTTTGAGAGTAGCCCAGAAAGATTCCTTCATCAGCCTTCTTGTCGAACTTGCCAAGATATTCCCTATCATTGAGTATAAAGCATTTACACCCAAAGACATAGAAATAATTGACATTTGGCCTTCGTTGATTAATAAGTTCATATGGAGTCTTCTAGTACCTCTTGTTGATGATTGATCGGTTCTGGGTGACATGCAGTGGAAATGGCTTCAACCCAGAAGGTGATAGGTAACTCAGATGAAGCAAGCATGGTCCTTGTTGCTTCCACTAGGGTTCTGTTCCTTCGTTCTACTACTCCATTTTGCTGTGGAATTCTGGCTGCTGAAAAGTTCTGGGAGATGCCTTCACTGATGAGATATTCATCAATTTTCACATTTTTGAATTATGTTCCATTTTCACTTCTAACCTTGATGAGTTTGCGTTGTAGAAGCACTTGGAGCCTTTTCATCACCCCGATGAGGAGTTCAGGAACGTCTGATTTCTTCTTTACGAATTCAACCCAAGTGTATCTAGAGTATTCATCAACCAGTACCATAATGTACTTCTTTCTAGAGAGGCTTTGTGTGGAGATAGACCCACAGAGGTCGATGTGGATCATGTCCAAGGACTTGGAGCAGAAGGTTTTTGACTTAGTTCTGTGAGAGACCCGCTTCAGCTTTCCCATCTCACAAGCTGAGCATAGGTGATCTTTTTCAAAGTTGAGATTAGGAATCCCCTTGACCAGCATCTGTTTGGCTAACTTCTTCAAGACATCAAAGTTGAGATGTGAGAATTTCTGGTGCCATAGCCAATTTTCATCGCACTTATGGGATACAAGGCAAAGATTGTCTTGTCCCACTGAGGAATGAAAGTCCAGAAGATAGAGATTCCCTTCTCTCTTCGCCTTGATGATGGTTTGGTCGGGCTTCGTTTCGATGATGCAGAAACCTTTGCAAAATCTGACTTCAAGACCCTTGTTGTAGAACTGGCTTATGCTTAGTAAGTTATGCTTTAGATCTTAAACATAAGCTACTTTGTCGATGGAGATGTTGCCTTTGATAAATGTGTCGTATCCCTTGATAGTACCCTTGTTGTTGTCTCCAAAAGTAACAGAGCCTCCGGATTTGTCGATGAAGGAGGACAGCTGACTTTTATCACCAGTCATGTTCATGGAGCAACCTGAATACATATACCATGGTTGCACATGCTGGTCCTGCAAGATAAGTTAAGGGTTTTTAGGTACCCATTTCATAATAGGTCCTCGTTTGTTAGTCGGGGATACGACCTTTCTCTTTTCATCAGCCCTCTTGGAATTGGGTTGATTTCCATTACCCTTAGCCTTTGCAAACTTGGGTTGATTTGCATCGCCCTTGGCCTTTGTAGGCTTAGGCTTTTTCACATTTTCATGAGTTTGAACATTGTTGCAGCGATAGACGTGTTTGGAAAATATGCAGCGATGAGTTAACATGTGATTCCTCAAGCTTTGTAAAAGAGCTAAACATTGGCATTTGGGAGTTTTTGGATAAGAATGTTTAACTTTCTTTTTATTCGATGAAGAAGAAGTAAAAGCAGAGGATGAAAATTATGTCATAGCATTGGTTGTTTTTACAAACTTCCTATCTAGTGCAGATTTTTTATTTGATGGGGCAAGTGTGGGATTTATTTCTTTCCTGAGGATGGGCTTCTTTTCTTTAGCTGAAGAAGAAGAAAAGTGTGGGTTAGAATTTTCAGAGGCTGGCCACTTCTGTTTCTGTTCACGAGTAAACTTAATGAATTTAGATGAAGGGCTTGGGTCATATGAAGTATCATTGGCAGACTTAACATTATTCAGTTTTCCTTTTCCTTTGTCTGAAGTTTTCATAGGTTCTGGAATATCATATTTCATTGGGGCTTCGAAAGTTTGAGGTTTCTTATCCTCAATGATCTCTGGTGATTCACAGACTATTTCTTCTTCAGAGTCAAAATCAAGAAAGTCTCTCGTAGATTTCTCAAAATCAAAGTTTTCATTGATGTTCTTGGAAGCGATGGGTTCTAAGGTTGATGGTTCAGAGTGATCTGTTGGGAGTTCCATCGCTTCTAATTTCTTAGATGAACTTCCAATGTCACTTGGATTGTTCATCGATCCATCAGATGATGGTTCCTTACTAGGATTCTCTGTTCCATCGATAGCACTTGCTGATGAACTTGTGAGATTGATAACCAGAGGCTCTGGTTTAACCATAAGGTTTCCATCAGTCTCTATTTTGGAGGCATCATCTTTTTCATTAGAATTCTTACATGTGCTACTCTCATATACCACATTCTCAAAGTCTTGCCTCAAGAGAGCAGTTTTTCCATCGACTTTAACCCCTTTGAAGTTTGCTTTGGGTTTTGGGAAAAAGTTGGGTTTTTGAATACATCCAAGTTTGAAAGTGGATTCAAGGGTGGATTTCTTGGTTTCGATGAAAGTGTCTAGATCATTGAATCCAATCCCTTGGTAATCCTTTTGACCATTAAGTTTTTCATAGACGTCTTGGGCATCTTCGTATTTCTTCATCAGGAGTTCATTGGTTTGAAGCTTCTGATGAAGAATCTCCCTTTCTTTTTGGAAGAAATCCTTAAGAGCCACTGAATTTAGCCTTTCTGCCTCAGATTCTTTTAGGGCCTTTACCTTCTTCTCTAGATCTTTAGTTATCCTCTTGTTTAGATCCAAAAGTTTTTCTTCCTCTGATTTTTAAGCGATGCAATGCGAGTTTTTTCTTTCACTAGTTCGGCCTTTTCTTCAGTGAGAAGATCAATCTCTCTTTTGTAGAAACTGACTTCTTTTTCAGCTTTTATCCTTTTAGATTTTTCAAAATTTAATTTTTCTTTAAGCTTGAGAAAATCTTCTGAAAGTTTCATGACCCTTAACTCTAACTCTGATGGAGCAGAGTTGGTTTCATTGATGGAAGGGTCACATACCTGGTCATCGGAGTCAATGGCGGATTCTGCATTGGTCCTGACCATAAGGCATATGTGTGCCTTGTCTTCTTTATCAGACGAAGAATCGGATACCTAGTTCTCTTTCTCAGCCATCAGGCTTCGCTCATTAGGATTGTACTTGTATTTATTTTTGTAATAATCAGCATTCTTTACCAAGCGTTCTCTACATTCTTTTGAAAAATATCTTATCTTCCCGCATCTGTAGCAGTGAATACCATCTTTCCTTCCGTCTCCTTCTCTTCTGTCCTCTCTTCGCTCCTCTCTTTCTTCTCTTACTTCTCTTCTTTCTTCCTTCTGATGACACTTCATCGGCTTCTGATCATATGAAGGCTGGTACTTCTCCCTTCTGGAGTCTCTTCTTTCATAAGGCTTCTTGAAAAACTTCTTCTGGAATTGTTTAGTTATCAAGGCTAGAGACTTGGCAAAAGCTTTGAGGTCATCATCAGAATTGGATGGTTCTTCTTCGAATTCTGATTCCACTACTAGTGCCTTCTTGTTTTTCCTTCTGTGTTCTCTGGTGGAGCTCCTTGTAACTTCATTTTCTTCTGTAGCAAGGGCGAGGGGTCCGCCGATGGACACCTTCCTCTTCATTATGTCATTTTCTTGTGCAGCAAGAGTTCCATAGACATCATGAAGCGACCAACTGTCTAAGTCCTGATTTGCTTTGAGGGACATCGACAGTTGAGTCCACTCATCATCGAGACTTTTAAGGAATAATACGTTGTTTTCTTCTTTCGTCCTAGCGATGTCGTTTCGACGACATTGATTGATCAATGTGTTAAAACGATCATAGGTCTTCTGAATCGGTATATCAGGAAGAGCCTTGAAATTAGTATATTTGTTAAGGCATTGTGCCCTACGATTTTTCTTCGTTTTTGCACCTCCTTCCAGCTGGCTCGCCAGTTCATCCCATATCTCCTTTGCTGTTGTACAAGCATCGAGATATTGGAAGATGTCATTTGGAATGGCCATAATGATCAGCCTCTTCGCTTTGTTGTCTGCCTCTACACGCTCAAGATCGTCTTCGTCCCAGTTCTTTTCATCTTTAGTCATGTAGTAAGCAGCAACTTCTGCAGTAGTGCTTGTTCCAAGGACTCTTGGAACAAGAGTCTGAGGAACATAAGGGCCTTCCATGACTGATCTAAGGAGATTTCGATCCATCAACTCCAGGAAATTCACCATCCGTATCCTCCACTGTGGATACTCTTCTCTTTGAAGAGTTGGAGGTTTGGTGAGGGAACCCACACTATTTGCAGAATTCCAGTTGGACATTGAGAATTTTTTGAAGAGAAAGAACACGCTTTTGGAGAAGAAGAGTGATTATAATGGATGAAAAAATTGAGAGATTTTTAAATTGATCGTTTTTTATTGAAAGAACAATCAATTGGCTCTGATGTCAATTGTTGATCTCAGATCTCTCAACAACACAAATATTCAAGTTATGAATAATCTAAATATATCGTGTAGATAGAAAAAGTAAAGAACACACAAGAACACAAAAAAAAATTCAAAAATAAGTTTGAGTGTCAAATGTCTCACTTTTTATTCAAATGATTGATTGGAAAGCGTAAACGATTACACGAAAGGTAAAGCCTATTTATACTAGTAATCTAATTATGGAGATTGCTATCTATGGAAGATATTTAGCAGATCTCTTACGAAAGGAAAGCAATCTAGACTTATGGAAAGTAAATAAAGCAAAGTAAGGAATGGAGAATCCAACTGTCGATTTTCCATCTCCAGCTGTCTTCTAAAAGGCGTGTTCAACCGAGTCTTTTGATCTTTTTCATCGAGCACCTATGTTTGAACTGTTGTGGAAAACTCCAAGTGTTGGGAACCAGAGGGGTTATGGAGATAAGCAGTTCATCGCACCTCTGGTTGTATTGGGTACTTAGACTTTTTGCTTGAGAGTCTTCCATCGGCCTTCTGCTCTTTCACACTTGTATGTTTTTCATTACTTTTACAAATATGAGTGATAGGGTCTAACAAAAATTGTCTCCATGGAAAGGGTTATCATATTTGGAAAGAAAGGTAAGCTCATTCTGAGGTATGTTGGGTCATTCAAAATCTGCAAACGGATTGGGCCAGTGGCTTATCAGTTAGAAGTAACAGAAGAGCTCAGTCTAATCCATAACACTTTTCATGTGTCAAACTTATGGGAATGTTTAGTTGATCCAAGTCTAGCCGTACCGCTTCTAGATGTTAAACTGGATAGTAAGCTGAACTTTGTAGAAACACCAGAAGCTTGTGATTGACCAAAAAATCAAGGTGTTACGGAACACAGAGATCGGTTTGCTTAAAGTTCAGTGGCAATTTCATAAGGGATCAGAAGCAACTTGGGAACTAGAGTCGAAAATGAGAACAGGATATTCATGGCTTTTTGACTAAAGGAATTCCGGAAGGAATTCTTTTGAGGGGTGGATAATGTGATAACCTGGTTTTAGTTATCAGCTGAGGTAATTAATACGTGATTATTTATTATATGATTACGTGAATGCATGATAAATTGTTATAATTGATCATGTGGGAATGTGTATTTTATGCATAATATGTATGCATAATGTGAATATATATGCCTGCATGTGTAGTAAATGCATGATATGTATATTTGAGTTAATATGCATGCATGATTATGTGTGTTTGCATGCATATGTTTAAAATGGTTATATGGGTTATGTCATGCATGGGCATGCATGTAAGGGGCTGTTGAGCCACCTTACTCTTTTTAGAAAGTATATATATGTGAGGAGAGGCTTCAAATGAACCTCTTGGCTATTTTAAAATCTGAGACAGATTTTGAGGAAAAGAGTATTGATCGGATTACTTATTTTAATGATTAGACCATCTGATGTCACACCCCGCTAAAGAGGAAACGCGAGGTATGGCAGGTAGAATCTCATAGCAATAGTGAATAAACAACACAACCATACAATTTAAAACATAGTTACATCAAAACTAAAGTTTACAGTCCCAAATACAAGTTTACAACACTAAACATAAAAGAAGTTTTAGAATTGCTAAATGTGACACGCCTTCAAACAAATGTCACCGAAAATCTTTCTTACCCTGAAAAAGCATGTCAAACAA
>NW_020200606.1:96847-113484 GCF_001531365.2 Cynara cardunculus var. scolymus
GACTTTCTAAGCAACTGCCGGAATCTCTTAAAAGTTTTTCGACTAAACTAACATAACTAACTCCTAATCTTATACATTACCTTCAATAACAGTAATATAATCTTAATAAGAGCTAACCTGGAAGTTCAAATTTGACAGTTGTCACATCTGATTTCTAAAGAATTGCACAAGGTGAGTAAATTCTATCATCTTAATTCATTTTGAAAGTAATCCATTTGATTTGAATACTGAATTGTGTTATGAATTATTGCCCGGACGTAGTCATAAATCGGACATGTGTTGTCCAGATTAGTTATAAATCGGACGCGTGTTGTCCGGACTAGAGTAAAACCGGTCATAGTGTTGGTGAGATTTTGAAATATGTAAATCGGACAAATGTTTTGAACGGAGAAGTAGGAATACGGTCAAGGGTTATCCAGTTTAGACATAAACCGGCCAAGGCTTGACTGGAGTTGTGTAACCCGTTTGTGTGATGACCGAATTTGAAAGTGTTGTTGGAAAAATGTTGTTGTCTGTATATGTAAACCAGACAAAACTTGACCGGGTTCATTTTGATGTTGTCCAAATTTGTAATTCGGCCAAGAGTTTATTTTGTTATATGTTATCCGAATTTGTAGTCCGGCCAAGGCTTCACCGGAGATGAAATCCGGGCAAGTCAATATGTTGACCAGATTTTTGAAGTTTGACTGGATTTGTGTTTTGACTAAAGGTATTTTGATGATCAGATGAATAATTAATGTGTCATTCATTTAATATGATAAAAGGATGAGAAATTCTTTATAAATTATTTTGGAACAGTTTTTCGATAAAATATGGATGATATTTCATCAGGACGTTTGTGACTTCGGTCTGTCCTGATTGAAAATAATATGTAAAACTTTAATGGGGAAATAAGGGTGGCATATCAAGGAGAGATGTACTTTGTGATAATGTTGATCCCAGATCTCTCAATAACACTAATAATTAAATTAAGAATAACCTAATTATGTCGTGTGAATGAATAAAATGACGAACACTCAAGAACAAAATATGAATATTCAAAGAATATACTTGAGTGCCGGAATATTCACTTTATTCCAAAATGATAATGAAAAGCGTTAACCGATTACAATAGGCCTAACACCTATTTATACTAGAAAGCTAAACAAGAAGATAATTATCTAGAGAGAATATCTAGCAAATCATCAAGGAAAGATAAAGCTTATTTAGACATGGATAATGAATAAAACAAGATAAAACTTTGTAGAATCCAGCTGTCAATTCGTCATCTCCAGCTGTCTTCAATGGGACGTTTTTCAACCTTATCTTGATATCTTCATCGTATGCCTCTGGTTGAACTGTTGTAGAAGACTCTAAGTGTTGGTAACCAGAGGGGTTATGAAGATGCTCAATTCATCACATCTCTAGTCGATTCATCGACCCTCTGGTTGTATAGAACACTTAGTCATTTTACCTGGCAGTCTTCCATCGACCTTCTGGCCCTTCATCACTTGTTGTTTTTCATTACTTTTACACATAATAATTATGGGGTCTAACAATCTCCTCTAAGTAATGAAAGAACAAACATAAGCTAATCTATGAACATTCAAAGCATAAGTGATGGACAGAGGCTAAGCTAAAGAAAAACATCCTTTGCCAAAAAAAATTCATTGAACTGTGATGGATGAATTCTTACATGTGATGGAACAAAAAGATATTACAATACAAAACAAAATACTTCATTCATGATCTCTTTGTGTTATCTCCCAGAAGCGCATCAACAGTCCTCTGAATCGAATGACTGTTGATATCTCATTAATAAGTTGTTGTCCCTCTCCCATCGGCACATGAGGTCTGCCCAGTCTGTCTCTGATGACCTTCTGAAACCATTCAAGTGTTGTGGTTGAGTACTTGAAGGCTTCAGTTAGTCTAAAAAATTTCTTCACACCAAACTCGTTCTTAAACACCAATCTGAGCTCTGGTTGAGTGAAGACTGAGGTAGATCTCTTCTCCTGCAGGCTTGGAAAGTCTTCATCTGGAGGAGTGCAGGATAGTATATCGATGCCTAGATTAAAAGCAATTTGAAAATCGCTCTTTGCTCTTTACTTCACCAAGGTCTCCATCGCTTGAACAATCGCTCGGTTTGCCATCCCAAATCTAATCCCTTGATCCTATCGCTGAGCTGTATGTGCAAATAGATCAATCAAGTCCCATGGACTGAGATTGATCAAGTCATTGTCATTGAAGACGCTGACATGACCATGGGCTCGCTCCATGGTGTACTCGATGTATTTGATGGCTCTGTTAGCGAAGGTCCTCATTTTGATGTACAGAACTGTCTTGATTCCTTCGTTTGAGAAGACGGCCTATGGTAGATTGGTCGTCTGTCTTACAAACCTGTGGCGCAAGAGGTTCATTGACTCTGGTGATAGCATGGGAGGATTGAGTACCAAACTTTCATCGCGATCGTGATACAAGTACTGATGGATATTCTCAATCATCACTGGTTCCCTTGGTGGCATCTCTGGACGTCTCCTCAGCGTCTCCAAATTTGCAATGATCTCATCAACTACGGCTTGAGGAGGATGCCTCGATGAGGAGGGAATGTCTGCTCACACCTGCGGTGGTTGGGTGATGGGTTGTGTATGGGTTGAGGTGATGGAATGGTAATGGGTTCTGGTTGCGATGGTTCATGTTGGGTTGGTTCTGTTTGGGGTATTTCTGGGTCATTAGGCTCTGGTTGGGTTGTTTCTGGTTCAATGGGTTCTGTTTGGATGGGTGGTTGTTGAGGTGAGGTAGGTTGGGTGATAATGGGTTCTTGTTGGATGGGTAGGGTGATGGAAGGTTCTGTGTGACGAGGGGTTGGTGATGGAGTTAAGGGTAGGTTAATTTCTAGTTGAGAGGTATATGGGTTTTCATCGGATGAAGAACTCACCTTGATGGGTTCTTGGGTACTAGCTATGGGATGTGGAGGTTGGTTGGTTTTGAGATGGTGGTGGTGGTGGTATAGCAGACTCCATCGGTTGTTGAGCAGCCAGGTTCTCCCACTCATGAGGACCTAGACCATGATCATCTTGGTCAGGATCCTCATGTCTTGGCCTCTTTAGAGGGTGACTTGTTGAGCAAGAAGCTCTGGCCCTCTTCTTTTGTATCCTGAAGGAAGCAAGGAACTTCCTCAGGGACTTCCTTCTTTTGCTCTACTCCATCGACAGAAGAAGAGCGTTGGTTCATTTTTTCTGGATCTCAAGGCTCTTGGAGAGAGCCTTGGCTGGTTCTGTTGTCCTGTGTGCGAACTTTGCAATTATCTCGTTGAAGGAGAAGATAAATGCCTTTGAAAGAGCCCTCAAGTTGGCTCTGGTGGCATAGCTTTCTGGGGTGGAGGTGGATGTCGATGCGGGAGGAGGGATTGAGGTTGAGGTGGATGCAGGTGGTGGGATGGTGAGGAGGCTATCATGTTCCTCACCTCTGCAGCGAAGGATGTAAAGGCTTCATCAAATGATGGAGCTGCAGAGGAGGTGGAGGAGGGGTTGGTTGGGGTATTTGGGCAATTATGGTGGCTGGAAGTGAGGTAAGGGTAGTGTGTATGTTGGTTATTTGGGTGGAGAGAGAGGCGATGGCTTCACGAATGATGTGGTTGGTGGGGTTGGTTGAGGGATTTAGGCAAGTATGGTGGCTGGGAGTGTGGTAAGGGTAGTGGTTATGGTATTGAGTTGGGTGGTGATGGAAGCTATGGCCTCATCGGTCGCAGTTGCCTGGGCCGTGAGGGTGGCAAGGGTGTTCATTAAGGTTTGGTTTCGTATGGTGGAGAGGGTGGATGAGGCGTTGTGTTGTTGTTGGACGGTTTGTTGAAGCATTTGTAGGCGGGTGGTTTTGTCTTTGGCATGGGTTTCAAGGGTGGCAAGGGATTGTCGAAGGGGTGTTAGATCGATTGATGGGGTGGGTTCGACAATCCTTGCTAAGATGAGTTTAAGGTCATCCAAGGACCGCTGAGTCGAGTCGACAAAGGCTTGGAACTCTGCCTTTGTGACTAGATCAGCCAAGGGGTAACCCCTGCAACAACGAATGTTGCAGGTTGTGCCTCAGTTCCAGAGGCACCCTCATTGCCTTGTGTGAAGGTGGGCAATGAAGGACTTCCATCATGTCCTTGATAGCCCTCTAATGAGGAGCTATCTCTTGATGTTGCTACATCAAATTCTTCTTCCTCGGATTCAAAGGTCGAGTAAGAGAAGTAGGTGTGTGTCCCCTTCGCTAGATCAAGTATCGAAAGGGGTGGTGCAGGAATGTGAGATCCCTCTAAACGATCTATGGGAGCTTCAATGCCAAAAGCAACACATGCTTTTGGGTGTGTGGTGGGTTGTGGCGAGCTGTGAGGCGATGTAACTCTTATGTCTTCATCGCCTCCCTATTGGGAGAGAGGCGATGGATGATGTGGTTCCTCAGCAAAATCATCTCCAGAGGCCTGAAGAGTGGTCTCTGGATGGCTAGCTTGGGTTGGGATTGGACTGGGTCGTCCTTGTTTAATACCCCTTTGGCCTTGATCGCCAGGGGTAGCAGATGAAGAGTTGTGTTTATTGGGCCGGGGGATGCGTGAGGAGTGTCATCATCATCATCTTCATTAGGGACTAACATTAAGTGTATGTGTTTAGAAGTGCATGTTGACCTAGTATGTCTAATACGATACATAGACACTCTCGATGGTAGCATAACTGGGACCAGTTTCAGATAAATTATGCTACTGATGATTAGTAAATTAAAAATCTAGAACTATTTTGTTAATATGCAACTTGAACCCATACAACTGTGATCGATTAGTGATTGATAAACAAATTAATTTATAGGTTGTTGGAACCCATATTCCTCTTAATTACTGAAAACACAGTAAAATCAGAGTATGAGTAGAATGGTAACTGTGTATCTAAAGTGGTTTAACAAAATATTCAAGATAAAAGTATGAATGCAAAACAGACTTGAATAAGTTGGAAGCTTTTAATAGATGAGAAGTAATAGCAATAAAACTCTCAATCTAATTGTATTCTCACAAGATTTCTCTATTCTAGAGTGTAGTCTAATTTTGCACTTTCAGGTAACTTGTAACCTGAGGAGAATGCCTCCTTATATACGACTAAGCTAGAACAGAATCTCCTAGAATCTTGGCTTATAACTCTGAGTTCTTATTCCGCGTTCTTATCGTTCACGTTCCTCGGAAAGTGGAGCGGACTAAGTCAAGCGTTCAAGATTCTGTTAGAAGTCTTGCGGGAAAGTCTGAACCGTGCGCGCAATCCATGGGAGTAGGAGGCTCAGAGGCTCTGCATGTTGTATGTAGAGGCTCTGTGTCTTGAGTGATGCTTTGCATCAAGCACTTAACCTTTTTTATGCTTAAGTCTTGATCTTCCCTGGAGTAGAGCACGGGCTCTGCATATGAGACACTTAGCTCTTGAGTAAGAGCTCTGTCTCTTGATGTCTTCTGCTTAAGAGCTCTTGGTCCAGACCGCTCCAAAAGACTAAGACCTAAAGACTAGAGTAAGAGACTTCTTACTTACACTTTTACAAGACGGGGTCTAACAATCTCCTCCTAAGTGTAAATAAGACAGACTCTTACTAGAGTGAAAACACAAGTCTAATTGAAGGCAGAGGTCAAAAAGGACCTCTATATTACATTGACTATCTAAAGTTTTTACAATACGATGAAACGAAATTACATGGCTGGAAATTGAAAACAAAATATAGTTATAACTTACAAAGGTAGAGGCCTAGATATGTTGAAGCTTCATGAACCTCCTAAGAAGCTCACAAAACTCTAATACATAACCACAAGGGTGGTGCTTGATTGGTTTGAGCTTGACTCCAAAGGTCAAAAGTACTAGGAGGTCTCATATTCGAATCCAAGGAAGAATAAAAATCCCCTTGTGGCCACGGAGGTTCAAATGCGGTGACTCTGGGCTATCTGCAAAGCAGGTGGTCGCCCTGGGATTAGTCGGCTCGCATAGCGGGTTGGATATCCAGGTTAATAAAAAAACTCTAATACATTATCTATAGATCTGACTAGGTTGCTCGTTCTCTCCTTTGCGCCCGGTGTTGTATCTTTGCTTCTTAAAAGATTGGTCTTGATGTAACGCAAAGTTGAATTAAAGTACTTAAAGCGTTGATCTTCAAGGAAGAACATTTTTCTTCCTTGTTCATTCCTGAAGAGCACCCCGAGTTCTGGCTCCACCAACACTGTCCAAGAGGGGATATGCTTAATGCCTTCAAAGTCTTCGTTAGGCGCAGTGACACTAAGCTGGTCTATCCCTAGATCTAGAGCAATCTGGAAGTCGAGCTTACTCCGGTAGTCAAGAAGGTCCGTCATTGTTTGTCGTATCGCGGAGTTAGCTAGAGCATATTTCATACCCTTGTCCTTCTTGTGATCCATGAAGAAGTACAGAGACAGCAGATCCCGGGGATTAAGATTTATAAGGTCACAATCCGTGAAGGTGCAGATCTGCCCATGGGATCTTTCTACCATGTACTCGTGGAAAACTATTTGATTGGGGGCAAAGGTCCTTTTTCTAATATCCAAAATCTGCTTTATGTCGTCCACGGAGTGAACTGCAGAGATTGGCTGAGTGAGTTGACGGATGAACCTCTGCCTTATATTTTCTCGAGCCATCGGATGAAGGTTGATCTTCTGAGTAGGCACCTCATTCCTATGGTTGTAGAGATATTGAAACAAGTCTTCATTACCGGCAGTGTCTTTGATTGGCTTCTCCATGGTATAGGCGTCATCATCGCATCCATTTGGTCCTTGATCTCTTGTACTCGATCAGAGGATGGTTTGGAGCTCCAAGGTCTACTGTTGCTTGCTCCTTGCTGGCTAGCTCTGACTGGACCCTCCTGCCTTAGAGCAGGCGTAAATATTATTGATCCCTTGAATGGGGACCTTAGCTCTGTGGGTTTGGCGGTGTGGTAGTGGCGCAGCGACTGTAACTTTGGCGGCTAGTGGTATGGCCATTGGAGGAGGAGCATTCTCTGTTCTGCGTTACTTCCTCTATGGCTCCATGACGTTCACCACTACCACATCTTCTTCATCGATCCTCGCGGGTTGAGCGGTTTCCATGAAGTACTCCACGAATGATGAGAAGCTCGATGATCATGAAGATGCATAAATAGATAGAACCTTGATGGCGTCCTCTTCATCAGCCATCTGCCATCCTTGAGTGGCTACTTCAGGTGCAGTCGGCACTATTTCTTCTCTGACTGCCTCCTCTTGTTCGTGCACAGCCCTGAATATTTGGTGGGATGGCATTGGGGCTTGCTCTTTAGGAGTGGAGGCAGAGGGGGCAGCAAGAGGGGTAGCACTTGTTGCTGCAGTAGGCTTTTCTCCCCCTCTTGACGACTTTGAGGACCAGACTGGTCTGGATCCTTATTGTCGTCAAGCCTCCTCTTTTTCGACGATTCTGTACAGGTGGAGGATGGCTTGGTCGGCTTACGCTTTGGCTTCTGCACATCAGTGGGAGCCATATCCTTGACCTTTGCGTCAAAGAGATCGACGATATCGGCACCTGTATTGGTGGCTTTGATGATTTCAACATTCGTCGAAAATTGAACGCAGCAAGAGAGCGGTGCATGTCGACGACCGCCCTGCTTGGCTGTGTTGTTGAAGTCGGAGGTGTAGTCAGCCACCTTCTAAAGTAGTCGATCACCAGAACCCGTATTTCGGTCTGGGTGATGTAGTCAGCAGGAATGCTCAGAGGGATGAGCGCTATCTGATCTTGAGTGGAGGTCGAGGCAGAATCCCTCTGAATGTGAGTAAGAATCCTTTGCAGGGTCTCTCAACAGATTCAAAGTCTGAAGAAGAGCCCTCGTTGATTGGACTAAGAGACTTGTCGAGAATCTCCAAGCCGTGTGCACCTAGACCTTGCTCTGAATAAGGTTGGGAGAGTTTTAGTGCAAAGGAAACGAATTCCTCTGTAGGGGAGAGTGGTGGCATGGGAGACATGCCACTTATCCTTTCAAAGGAATCATCCTTTTGAGAGGATGAGTCCTGAAATGTGGCTTTTCTTTGGCTAAATTGGCCAGAGGTATATGCAACCTCTGGATGGCTTGGCTGGCAAGGGTTCGAGGTGTGCGCCTCTTGTTCAATGAATTCTGTTGCTCGACCAATTGAGTCAGATTGGGTGGATGCACTAGGAGTTGGGCTTGAAATATAGATGTGCCTATTCTGCATCATAGGTTGCTCTGGCTCTTCCTGAGCCAAAGTAGTTGCTCCCTCTCCTCCCTCATCGTCCTCTTCGCTCTCTGATGAGGAAGAGTTCTCATCATCACTCTCTTCTTTCTCTCCCTCAAAGTCCTCTGCGTCAGAACTTGAGATTTGTTCTTGTTGTAGATGCAGGGCCTCTTCTCTCTTCTTCCTCTCTTCTTCCTCCCTCTTAGCTCTCTCTTCTCTCTTGCTTCTCTCTCTCTCTCTCTTTCTCTTTTCCTCCTTCTCCCTCTGTATTTTGGTAGTTTTCTCTCGTTGTGCCCCTTCTTCAAGCGTTAAACGCATGTTTTGTGATTGGGCTTCTTGCCTCTTCCTTTTCAACTCCCTCTCTCTCTCTCTCTCTCTCTCCTTCCTTGTTCCCTCTTCAAGCGTTAAATGCCTGTTTTGGGATTGAGCTTCCTGCCTCTTCTTCGTCACCTCTCTCTCTCTCCCCCTTGATTACTCCCCCTAGAGTAAAGGTCTTTCTGCCTCTTCTCCCTCGTGGGTTGTCCTTATGCGTGTCAGGGTTTAAGGCCCTGGTTCTAGCGCCTCGGGTACATGTCTGTATGCTCTCCTTACCTCCCTCGTCTTCATGTATGTCACCAGCTTCGTTGGAATTGGCCTCTTAGTAGGATAGCCATCCTTGTGCACAGTGGGCTTGTACGTTGAGAGCACATGCACCTTGTGCATAGTAAGGCATGTAACGTCGATATTCTGCTCCTCAATACTAGGTCTTAGAAGAAGACCTAGAAAGCGCGGGGAAGAGCAGAGCGGGCAACTCCTTCCTTTGGAGACGTCGAGGATCTTCTTGGCGATGGCGGCCTTGAATTCTGTATACAGAATCAAGGAGTAGTCGAGTTGAAGATCAAAGAAAATCTCGTACACGATTTGCAGGATTTTATTGAGCACATGTCGAGGTTGCCAATTTTTCCCGTTAGTGAGCGATTGACCAATGTGAATAGAACATTCTACATTGGTGGCAAGTATTGTCGACGGTATTGCGATGGGTATCGGATTTGTTAGTTGTACCCCAACATCTTCAAAAAGGCCACCAACTCATCCCCGATTGGGAGAGGTGCATATTCACTCAAACCAAGATCCGTCTTAGTAGGTAGTTGAAGGACTGGGAAAATAGCGACCTTGAAATACGAACGGTAACGTATTTTTTGGTGGAGGGAACGTAAAAATCACCAACAATCCCATGTTGGGAGTCAGTAATGTCATAAGACTGCCAAAATTCTGAATGATTCGCTTAGGAACGGCATCATCCGTATTTGTGAGGGTTGGGTTAAGAAAATGGTGGTGAAGGATGTCAACGATTGGGTGAAACTTGGAGTCGAAGCTGTCCAAGATTAGGTAAAGAGAGTGGTTATTGGATTTCAAGGGAAGAGGGATGATGTTTTGGTTGGTTCCCTCAATGGATTAGAGTGGTGGTATGTGTTTGAGAGTTGTTCGATTCTGAAGTAGACATTATGCAGGTTTCTTGGAGAAAATGAACAAGATGACTGGTGTTGGGTTTTGGGGAAAAAGTTAGGGTTTGAGAAGCGTTATTTAATCAGTCCTTCTTTTAGTGTTTTTACAACAGATTTGTGTGCGAAGAACTTACTTGCTATGGAAAAGCGATTGAAACGAACTTGAATGATGTTTCATAGACCTTGAAGTTCGTCAATAGCGGTTGACAGTTCTTGAGAGTTCTTGGAAGGGAAAACTTAGAGAGTAATATTTGAGAGATTTGAAAGTTATGGAAATGAAAAAATTTAGGTGTGAAGTGTGGAAGGGAATTTTAATCCCTTTAAGTGTGATTTGAAGAGATTGTGGTATAAATTTTAGTCTCCGTTATTTCTTCCATTAATACCAAAAATCGGGAAGAGAAAAGAGATAGGGAAAGTCTTTTGTGTGAGCTACTGGTGTTCTTGAAGCACCATTTAAGAACAAAAAAGAGTGATGTTTAAAGAGTAGAATCTAACTTTAGGTGTAACTCTAATTCATAACTCGTTATTTTTTCATAGTGGGTTAATAGTACAATGAGGTAGGAATGTTTAGAATCAATCATTTAAGAGTCATAGGGATGAGAAAGTTAAAGATAATTGTGTATAGTTGTGGTTGAAAATAGAGAAGAGATCTATAAAGTCACTCATTCCGCAAAATAATTCATGCTATACGTACTTCATCTTGATATTTTGTACTACATATCTCCATAAGACATGCATAGTCTATTTTTATCTAAGTAGGCCAAAAGTAATAGTGTTTGACATGATACTTGAATTTCTAGAATCGTAGGAGATTGATCTAAAAGGTTTGTTTAGATATTTCATTCTAAAACCTTTTTGAGGTATGCGAAATCTTTGGGTTTTGTCACATGTTCAAGGATGGAATAATTATGTTCTAGTTCAGTCAACTTGAGACATATTAAGTGTGTGTGTGTGTGTTTAGAAGTGCATGTTGACCTAGTATGTCTAATACGATACATAGACGCTTTCAATGGTAGCATATTTGGGACCAGTTTCAGATAAATTATGCTACTGATGATTAGTAAATGAAAAATCTAGAACTATGTTGTAAATATGCAACTTGAACCCATACAACTGTGATCGATTAATGATTGATAAAAAAATTTAATTTATAGGTTTATGAATTGTGTTTGTAATTTGGGAAGACATTGGTGAATACGTTGCTAAAATGTGTAAGTTTGAGAAAGCTGATGTACTAAAGTCAACATTGACAAAACAAGATCATAACTAACATTTACTAATCACACACACATATACATACATATTAAAGAAAGAACCGTCAAGCATGATGTGGCAACATTTGAAATTTAAAATATATTTTGGTGATTTTAATGAACTTATCGGTTCATTTGTGTAAAATGATATTGATAGTTAAGTTATATCACGTTTAGGAGGTGTGTAACTAAACCTGAGATTGTTGGATGATGCCATATGGCGAGGATCAAGGGAGTCGGGCCCTTGGCGGTGGTCCCCTTGCAGGCTGTCCCAAAACCTCTACAAATTTTATGAAGAGAAGTACATGGGAAAATTGATCTTTTGAATATCCTAAGTGAAAAACAAGAGCCTCTAAGTCTTTTTCAGAGGCTTTTGTAAAGAGCTTATAGCTATGAAGTAATTTTGAGTTGCTTTGTGATTCGTGTAAGTAGTTTATAACTACTATGCAGTTAATCGCCTACTAATTACTCCACCAATCATTCTCATTTCATGGGGAGTTATTCTCACAATTGATATAGGAGCAATTATTATTCGCTTCTCTAAGTTTAAAAAAGAACGATTTATGCCAAAATTGGTATTGGAACTTTGAGATTATCCTCGTGGATATTTCGTGATACCCTAGCAAAATTGATTTGAAATATAACTTAAGGAAAACAAGCTTTCACGCGATCTCAGTTTTGAAATATAGCAAAACTGTTAAGCCTGTATGGCTTATTCAGTCAGTGTTGGTCACGGTTCCAGCATCTTCCTGAATCGAAACGTGGCGCTGGCTGCTACGCTATAAGGGAAATAAGGTTGCGCCTTCACCAAGGCAATTGCTTTTGGTGTAGTGGGTAAGCGCTTGATCCTAACAATTGGTATCAGAGCAAGTCACGGGTTCGAATCCCATGGTGTGCATAATATGCAAGGAGTGCATAATTATGAGAAAGGCATGCTACGCGGCCATTGACTTCTAACGAAGCTTTTATTAGTACCGACAGATGCTGGGGGGGATTGTTGGTCACGGTTTCAGCATCTTCCTAAATCGAAATGTGGCGCTGGCTGCTACGCTATAAGGGAAATAAGGTTGCGCCTTCACCAAGGCAATTGCTTTTGGTGTAATGGATAAGCGCTTGATCCTAACAGTCAGCCATATATTGTTGTTCGCTTATGGCTTATTCGGTCAGTCGATGGCTTAATCGGTCAACCAGAAAAGGGGAGTCCTATGGATTCAGCCACTTATGCAACCATTTATTCCAAATCTACCATTTCCCTCTTTTCCCCCAAGTTTGTTTTAATTAATAGCCCATAACTAAAATATGTTTAATCATAAAAATCTTCTATAAACATTATAAAAAATAATAAGAAGTTCAATTTAATTGAATTATTTAATTATTTGGGTTACTAATTAAATAATATTTTTCTCAAATAATTAAATATTATAATTATTAGTTNATTTTTCTCAAATAATTAAATATTATAATTATTAGTTTAAAACATGTTAAAAGTAAAAAAACACATAGATAACATGTAAAAATTAGTAAATCAAAACAAATATCAATTGCAAATTACAATGTATAAGAAATATTATTAGAAAAAATAATCAAATTTAGAAGAATTTGCGTGTTTTATGATATCAAAATCAAACCCTTTATGGATTGTTGAATTATAAATTGTACAACTGTCTATTTGCTATAAGGAACTGTTGAATTATAAATTGTGCAACAGTCGAATAACTTTATGTTCTAAATTTATGCTTCATTTGATCTACTTGTTGTTCTTGTTATGGATATCTCATGTAATAAAATTGATCCACAAAAATAAAGACCGGGGGTAAAATGGTCATTTTTGACATTCAGACTGTTTATTCAGCACAACAACCGAATAACAACTTATCTGTTAATATACAGACAACTATATCTATACAAGTCTTAAAAGAAAACAAACCGAACTGCCCCTAAGTGCTTACCAAGTCATGTTAAATCACCGGATGAATATGGTAAGGACTAAAAATCCTATCCGGTAAGAGCGAGACAAGGACCACGAATCTTACGTGGTAAGTGAGAGCGACGACTCTTACCATGGTAAACGCTTACCAGGTAAATTATTGCATAGGATGTCGTTTTGGTGGACTAAAATCTCACCAGGTACGTAAATAATAGTATTAAATTTTACAAGTAAGCACTTACCGGGTAAGTGTATGGTAAACGACCCCTCCTGATGTGGGTCTTGACATGGAGGCCCACGTCTTATTGTTCCTAAAGTCCAAGACCGACTAAAAGGGGTGTAGTGCTTAATGCGCATAACTTTTACTATGGTTATCCATTTTAGGCCTATAATACATTGATTCAAAGCTTTGAACTAGAACACACCCAAAGTATGACCCGAAGGGCCTACTAGATTTTTTAGGCCAAACCCATGTTGTTTGAACATGCTTTGGTGCTTTTTTGTGTTTTTTGTTGTTATTTTTCCATTTTATGTTTAGGTTTTCATGGATGGCCCATCAACTTTTTCAAGCCCATTTCATTTTAGACTTAAGAATGATCATTTGATAAATACAGAAATATCCATTTTTCATCCGAATTTTCAGTTTACCAGAAAATTCGAATTTGAAGCCTAAAGTTCGCCATTCTTTGAATCAACAAACTTTAGTAGAGATTATTCCTAATATTCATAGAATCAACGAGAATTAGACTTTGGTTTAATTTCATACGCTACATCACAACCACACCATTGTCACCACCGATGTCGCCGCCACGGCCATCCCCACCACATCACATACATCGCTGCTATCTCCATCACCACTATCATTGCCGACGCCACCACTGCCGCAACCACATCAAATAACTATTATTATTAATTTTATCATTATATAATACTTATAATTTAATAGATAAATAAAAAAAATTATTTCATCACTATATCAATATCCACACAAATTATCAAATATAGCCAAGTAAATGGTTGTTGCTCAAAATGTGTGTCTATAGCTATTTCCACACATAGTAGATAAAGTAATTTCCTATAAGATTTATCAAAACTACAAATGGTGAAATGAGCTGGAAATTTCAACCTACATCTTTAACCAAAGCAGTTTCTTTGACATCTTTTTTTTTGATTAACCTGGATATCCAACCCGCTATGCGAGCTGATTAATCTCAGGGCGACCACCTGCTTTGCAAATAGCTCGGAGTCACCGCATTTGAACCTCCGTGGCCACAAGGGGATTTTTATTCCTCCTTGGATTTGAACTTGGGACCTCCTGGTACTTTTGACCTTTGAAAACAAAAGATAGTTATAACTTACAAAGGTAGAGGCCTAGATATGTTGAAGCTTCATGAACCTCCTAAGAAGCTCACAAAACACTAATACATAACCACAAGGGTGGTGCCTGATTGGTTTGAGCTTGACTCCAAAGGTCAAAAGTACCAGGAGGTCTCAGGTTCAAATCCAAGGAAGAATAAAAATCCCCTTGTGGCCACGGAGGTTCAAATGCAGTGACTCTAGGCTATCTGTAAAGCAGGTGGTCACTCTAGGATTAGTCGGCTCACATAGCGGGTTGGATATCCAGGTTAATAAAAAAAACTATAATACATTATCTATAGATCTGACTAGGTTGCTCGTCCTCTCGTTTGCGCCCGGGGTCGTATCTTTGCTTGTTAAAAGATTGTTCTTGATGTACCGGAAAGTTGAATTAGAGTACTTAAAGCACTGATCTTCACGGAAGAACATTTTTCTGCCTTGTTCATTCCTGAAGATCACCCCGTGTTATGGCTCCACCAACACTGTCCAAGAGGGGATATGCTTAATTCCTTCAAAGTCTTCGTTAGGCGCAGTGACACTAAGCTGGTCTATCCCTAGATCTAGAGCAATCTGGAAGTCGAGCTTACTCCGGTAGTCAAGAAGGTCCGTCATTGTTTGTCGTATCGCGGAGTTAGCTAGAGCATATTTCATACCCTTGTCCTTCTTGTGATCCATGAAGAAGTACAGAGACAGCAGATCCCGGGGATTAAGATTTATAAGGTCACAATCCGTGAAGGTGCAGATCTGCCCATGGGATCTTTCTACCATGTACTCATGGAAGACTATTTGATTGTGGGCAAAGGTCCTCTTTCTAATATCCAAAATCTGCTTGATGTCATCCACGGAGTGAACTGCAGAGATTGGCTGAGTGAATTGACGGATGAACCTCTGCCTTATATTTTCTCGAGCCATTGGATGAAGGTTGATCTTCTGAGTAGGCACCTCATTCCTATGGCTGTAGAGATATTGAAACAAGTCTTCATTACCGGCAGTGTGTTTGATTGGCTTCTCCGTGGTATAGGTGTCATCATCGCATCCATTTGGTCCTTGATCTCTTGTACTCGATCAGAGGATGGTTTGGAGCTCCGAGGTCTACTGTTGTTTGCTCCTTGCTGGCTAGCTCTGACTGGACCCTCCTGCCTTAGAGCAGGCGTAAATATTTTGATCCCTCGAACGGGGACCTTAGCTCTGTATGTCTGGCGGTGTGGTGGTGGCACAACGACTGTAACTTTGGTGGCTAGTGGTATGGCCATTGGAGGAGGAGCATTCTCTGTTCTGCGTTACTTCCTCTCTGGCTCCATGACGTTCACCACTACCACCTCTTTTTCATCAATCCTCACGGGTTGAGCGGTTTCCATGAGAAGCTCGATGATCATGAAGAGGCATAAATAGATAGAACCTTAAAGCTCGATGATCATGAAGAGGCATAAGATTTATCAAAAGATAACTACAAATGGTGAAATGAGCTGGAAATTTCAACCTACATCTTTAACCAAAACAGTTTCTTTGACATATTTTTTTTTGATTAACCTGGATATCCAACCCGCTATGCGAGCCGACTAATCCCAGGGCGATCATCTGCTTTGCAGATAGCCCGGAGTCATCGCATTTGAACCTACGTGGCCACAAGGGGATTTTTTTTCCTCCTTGGATTTGAACCTGAGACCTCATGGTACTTTTGACCTTTGGAGCCAAGCTCAAACCAATCAGGCACCACCCTTGTGGTTCTTTGACATCTTTTAAAATTTGTTGAACCAGAAAAACATTAATACAGATGTCTAACCAGCCAAAATAATTCCAATAACATCTAGAAAAAGGAATTAATCACAACCCAAGCAAGAGGTTTATCAATCGACTACCACAAAACGCTTTCATCAACCATTAGCCTTATTGATTTAAAACAAACAAGAAATTTACATAAAACTACGCATACTGTTCTACACTTCTATTGACATCCAATATACAAAAGCATACAAACTATAATACAATTTCACATACATATAGCAATTGAAATAGATGGTTAGAAAGAAGTGAATGGCTAAACATACAACAGGAGAAGAGATTGGTTTACTACTGCAAAAATGTCATGGCGGCGGAATCCATGTCTTATATCAAACGTTGCCAAAACCACACACAAGATCAATACTGTATCTACAAAGAATTGAGTTTTTGTCAAATGTCTTACTAGAAGGGTACTCACGCAATGCAGCGAGATACATCTCGATTTTAATTGTTCTATTTTATTCTTTGTCTATGTCGATGTTATAATACAATTTTATGTGTTTTTAAGAAATCAATAATCATTTTATTTTTGAATAAAATATAAATTTAAAGATATCATAAAATTTTGAAAAAAACATGTCAATGTTAATATCAAATCAACTATTTAAAATTTCTCATTTTTTATGTAATTTATTTAATTTTTTTATTATAAT
>NW_020200606.1:114014-129465 GCF_001531365.2 Cynara cardunculus var. scolymus
ATAATAGTTAATTATTTTATTAAAATTCGATAATTATCTTAATTATATTTTAAATTTTTATATTTTAAAATGAGATATTTATCTTCTATTTGATTATGTTTATCTGCAATTAGTTACATGAATTTAAACATGAAGCTTTAATAAGTTGTATTTATGCATAATTTATTTGTAATCTTGAATTTTAAATAATATGCATCAATATATAATACTTTATACATAAAAAATAATTTTTAAGAATTTTTGTCAAATGATTCGTAAGATACTGTATATAATATATTATAGATTATAGAATATAGATATAGATAAATGAAAAACCTGGCTGACCGAAAGCCTGACCGAAGTTTTCAGGCACTGGAAGATCATTTTCTTATCCTCCACTCAAATACCCAGTTTCATCTCCGACCAAGAACGATCAACTCCGGCGACTACCATGCATACCGCCTGCAACCACCATCACCTCCTTTCTTCTTCTTTCATCCTCCATTTCCCTTCTAAATTCTCAAAACATCCCACTTTCACTTTTCTCACAGCACCCACCACGAAAATGTGCAACCCAATTTTCGGAGCCATGGACCCAGCAAAGAAGTCCTCGATGGATGTACCCAAGAAAACCACTCGCAGGAAGTCATCTTACGGAAGCTCTAGGAAGTCAGTTTTGAGGAAAACTTTCAAACAAGAACAGGTGACCTTCACTGCTCCGATATCTGATGACCCGGTTGTTGCCATCATCGGCGGTGGAATGTCTGGTCTTCTGTGTGCTATGCAGTTGGAGAAGAGAGGAATTCGGTCCACTGTTTTCGATACGGTATGTGAAATTCTTTCGATTTTCTATGTTATGTATTTATTTAATGCTACAGCAGTATGTGAGACTTGTGAAAGTCTGAAAGCGACTTCGTATTGCTTCTTTTTATGAGTTCTGGAATTACAACTTGACGAGACATTTTATCAAGCAGTTCGTGTGCGTAGCAATTGTTAATTTGTAAGGTCAAGAAAAGGTGCCAAAAGTATTCCATCCGTTAAGAGCTGTACATGGATTTTGAAGTTGAAAAGAACCTGCTTGGATGGAGGGAATAGTTTACTTTCTTATCTAGGAGTTCGATAAGACTTGATTGGCCGCTGGGAAAACTACTTATGCATGTTAGTTTTATCAAGTGGCGGGGTTAGATTAGTTTCATGGAAATCTTTTGTGCATGATAGGTTTTTAGTTTTGTGTCTGGACATAAGAATTTGCAAGATGGTTTTAAGAAAATGGTCAATTAAGGATGACAATTGGTTTAATTTGAAGAACCAAGCTCCCTTAGCGGCTTAGGGATACTTTCATGATACCACCTAGACTGCTCATGCCCCAAATCTTATGTGACGTCATTTAGGGGATGTTAGGTTTTCCATTCCTGTATGGGTACAGCCGTCTGCATGGATTAATTTTTCTGTATAGATTAGGAAGCATGGTTTTTAATTGGCAGTGGCTGGTTTGGAAAAAACTTGGCTTTTACGAATAAAGCCCCCCCTCCCCCCACCCAAACAGCTCACTGAATAAGCTAATTTCTATATCTCCACTACCAAACGTAGCACTTCATATTACACTGTTTCTCATGCGCTTGCCATGAAATCCCACTCCTAAAGTAAGGATAACTCTTATCTCTAACACTTCTTACTTCCAGGCTTTTGGTAACTTCCAAGTGAATATAAGTCTAGTGTGATTAGGCTTAAATAATAGAAGTGTTGGAGTTCTTATACCTTTCACTCATTGTTCTGTTACTTTAGGGAATTCATGGACTTGGTGGAAGAATGGGCACTAGAACGATTGATCCGTCTATGATGTTTGACCATGCAGCCCAATTCTTTACAGTAAGTAACCCTCTGTTTTCTGAATTGGTTGATGAATGGTCCCGGAAAGGTTATGTTCGGCAGTCACTAGGTGTCATCGGAGAGCTTGAAGCTGGTGGTGATTTCTTTCCATTTCCGTCTTCCCCTCCCAGATATATAGCTGTCAATGGAATGCGGACCCTTGCAGATTCACTACTTTCTCAGGTACATAGCTTTTCTACTGTGCCATTTCTTATTTTGTCACTATGAATCTTTCTTTACTGTCATCATCTCTAGGGGATTGAGCATTATGATGTATGGTAGCATTAAATAAGTTATTACTTGTAACTAAGTAGACTTATGAATATGTATGCATATGTTTGTGGGTAAGTAGGGAAATGGTGGTCATGTTGTGATTGTTCCCTGGACAGGTTGGTGGTGATATGGGTTTCAGACTATTCTTTTTCTTAGATAAATATGTATTTTTTGATCTCAAATATTTCAAAGAACTTTTGATTTGGCCCTTACATTAGGAGTAAAATAAGTTTTGGCACTGGAGGCTCTGATATCATAATGTAACTAGCCTTAAAGAGAATTTTTATGAAAGGCTGAATCTTATATATACATTGTTGTACCAGAAATTAGGAAACATAAGAGCATCCACAGTGGTGGAACCTCCAATAACCTCACTTTCCATATTTTTCCTGCCACATCATTGATGCATCGACAAAATAAGAACCTCAATAAACTCCACAGTAGAGGTTCTTTCAAAAACCTCACTTTCCATTTATTATATATAAAATATAACTTTATTTATAAAATATAACCTTATAATTTATTAGTTTTCACTTTTGTATATTAATTTTAATTTGTTAATATCAAGGACGGGATTAAAAACTGGAGATTGAGCAACATTTAGAAAAACATGAGGATATGGTGGAATGTAGGAAAAACTTGGAAAATTCGTTGGTATTGGAGAATGTCGAGGATATGGAGACTTTGGGTGCATTTGAGAGTCTTCTTGAAGCTCAGTGCTCTTTTTCCATTTTTTTGAGCGAGATGTGTCAGGAATGAGTCATATGGTGTCATCTATATATATATATATAGACAATTTGATATTTTTTTATAAATAAAAAAGAAATTTTACTATTATTAATTTACAATTTAAAATTAATTATAATTATATATAAGTATTCAGAAAATAATCTAAACATAATAATATAACCAGATATTTAAAAGTCAAACTCATCAAAACAAATTCAAAAACTTGTATAGAAAATTCCAAGAAATAAAAAAACAAACAAAATTAATAGCTATATCTTATAATAATTAATTTATATTTTTTTTATCAATTTTAACTTGTATGCTTTATAGATTTATTACAACAAGATAAAATGATTAAGAAATAAAAAATTAATAAAAATGGAATGTAGACAAGAATCTGGTTCATGTTCAAGAACCTTGGTTTTTATCTTTGTCCCACAGTGGAGGTTCTTATAAAAACCCCAACAGGAACCTCAACAAGAACCTCCATTGTGGATGCTCTAATATCTACTTTCTTAATTTACAGGGGTTACATTCTCTATCTTAATTTTCAAGGATATACAATTTTTATCCTAGAAAATAAAATCTGCATTAATGGTAGGGAACATAATTCCAATTATTTCTTAGAATATATTTGAATTTTCAACAATAGGTTATATCCGGTAAGCATTTATCAACTTATAGTTACCATAGCTTATATAGAAAATGGTCAAACATAAGTTGCTTATCAATTGTTAATTTAGGAAATCCTAATGACCAAAAGTATGAGGTAACGACTTCAAGAAAAAAATTGAAAGTCAAAAAAGCTTTGCCTTGTGATGCGGTGTTCTATGTTGGAGTCTAGTCGACATTTCTATTAATCATTTGACCGAATTTGAAAGTTATCACTTAGTAAGTAATGAGATTTCAATTAAATCAATGACCTTCTCATGAATGTAAAGCCATTTTTTCTTCAGCAGGCCAGGACCAGAAGGTCATGGATTTAATTAAAAACTCATTTAAGGTCATATACCTGAATGACCCCAGAATATAATGGTGATGACAACATTTAAGGTAGTCAAAATGTTGAAAATTAAACCATAGTTATCAATTTGTTAAATTAGTTGAACACGAGGGGCAAAGTGAGGATTCTAGCTCTTTTTTTTGTGGGGGGACAAACGAAATGAATTTAACTTGTCAATTTGAGGTATACAAACAAGATGTTAATGTGAGACAAGAGATTAATGTTTGTTGTCATACGTTGTGAGACTTTGAGAGGAAATTTGAGGTGAAATGAGTGTCTAGATTAAAAAAAAAAACAAAAAAAAAACAAAAAAAAAAAACAAAAAAAACCATGAATATTGTGGCTTTTGTTTGTGAAATGTTAGAAAGGGATACTTTTTTTTAATACTATAGTGTTATTTGAAGCTCAAAATATATTTCCATCATCAAACTAACCATTATTTTCACTGATTTATAACTATAACATAAATAACATCAATATAGTATCATATACATGAGCGGAAAATAGATTTTGATAACTCCTTGACAAAAAATGACATCATGAAAATCTACGGTCTAAAAAATGACATAAAAATCTTAAATTGTATATTTTGAACTTTGTACAATGATATTAATATAGAATTAGTTTATTTTGATTTTTGATGTATTAACATTTAAATAAAACGTTTGTAAATGTAAATACAATGAAAAATATTTCTCATAATAAAAGCATAATTATTAAAACTTTCAAACAGAAAAGATTGTCAGTCCAATAAAAAAGAAAAAAAAACATGACCAAAAAGTGCCTCCAAATATTCAAACTTGTGTCACATAACTCATAAGAGACAACCCAACATATTGGTTGTGTGTTTCTACATATATATACATATACATATATATATATATATATATATATATATATAAGGAATGCTTGGGATTTTTTTTTTTGGGGGGGGGGGGTGTGGCTCAGCACCAGCCAGCCCCCTACTGGCTACGCCACTGAGTTGAACCACAATGACGAAAATATAGGTTTTCACTACTATTATGCAACAACTACCTTTAAACTGGAATATCTATGGTATTCGTTTTGTCATTATCTCTTTTCCCTTTGTTATTCTCATGTAATGTTCTTCATGGCTTAGCTGGAAAATTTACTTGTCTTTCAGAGTTCCTTGGTTAACGTGGTGCGGCCTTGCTGGATAAGCTCTCTTGAAGCATACAATGGGATGTGGCACTTGAGTGAGAATGGAAAACATCGTGGACAGTTTGATGCGATTGTTATTGCACATAATGGTAACATTTATGTTACATGTTATCAGGAAACAGTTTTTATATATGATACCTTTTTATCATGCCCTTATGCAGATTATTTATGAATATTTTGTCTATTCCTTTTGTCATTGATGAAATCTACTTTTGGAGATCTTTTTTCCCCTCACGAATCTACTCAAGTGGATAAGAGATGATGGATGACATGACTATAGACAATCAAAATAAAAAACTACAATTCAGGTAATAACTAAATTCCTAATAAAATCAAATATACCAACCTAAATACTAGATGCCCAAGTAACCCATATTGAATAATCAGATACATGTTCTTCTCTAGATAATCGATACGTATTTTGCGGTTAACAAATATCTAGAATTTTCTTTAATGGTCTTGTATTCCTGCCATATTACCTTCCTAGCTCCTTCTCATGTTTTCCAGTGATGTAGCATGAGAAGGGAGAAACGATGAATCATCCTCGAACTAGTTGCATGTCCATTAGTCTATTATTCACTAGGTAATTTGAAAAAAAACTAAGAACTTCAAAGGTATTTTAAATTCCAATGGGCCATTTGGAAAAAGTAAACCTACTGTTTTGGGCTTGGCTATCTCTTGGATGCTAACTCTAGATGAAATTTTATTGTTCTTCATCCCCCGAGTCTTGGTCTCAAATTCAACTTGTCAGTATGCAGCTTTAGTTCTTTATGGACTTCAATGAATTCATTTTCTAGTTCTGTAGTTGTAGCTTTATTACCATCGGTTGTTCGCTCTTTAATTGTTGTATCCACCTTGAGCTCAACCATAGGAGTATGAATCATCCATCATTGTTCCAGAAAGTTCAAATATCAGCTACTGGTAATTTGATATTGCACTAGAATATCAGCTTGGGGTTCATCTTTGGTAATCTGACACAACCACTTTGACTCCTGTGATTGTTCTCTTTTTCCTTGGAACGGACAGTTCTCTGATTAGTGGTGAAAAGTATCATGTATACTGCTTTTGTTTCTTGATATTGGAAATCATATCATATCATATGGTTCTAATGACTTAGTAAATGACTAGTTTACCCTTTACTCTTGACCAATTTATCTGTATTGGTTTACTCACTGCGTATCGTGCTCATGACTCGTGATGTTTTCACATGCCCCTTTCCAGTCTCACAGTGATCTAAATCAAAAGAGAGAAGAGGTCTCTCTTCTCCTCTCCTATTTTTGTCTCACTATCTCGACTAGGGGTTCTTGTCGTCTCTGCCTTCATGAATTCAGTTCAGTTGTCAACTGGTTGAAAGACTAGGCAAGTAGAACCACGAAAATTCTGTTATTGAGTTATTTTAATAATTTAAAACATCCTTCACCTTAGAAACAATTAAGCTTAAGGCTTTTTTACTATAATAACAATAGTTAACACTTTGGAGATAAATTATTAGTTAACAAGAAAGGACACACAAGCTTTATTGAGAATCGTGTGAAGAGGATTCTCTTTGTGGCCATGGATTATTTTAGATCCTTCAAGTCTTCATAAAGTATGGACCACCAATTTTCAGTTGCGGAGTGGATTATTTATGTATTTGAAATGTTTGGTGGGAATAAATTAATATATAGATATCACTTCATTATAGGATATATGTGCTTTTACATTTCCTTATATACACTTGCAATCACTGACGTAATTTAGAGCAAATGTATAATTCAAAGGTTTAAAAAGTGGGACATAGATTGTACGCTATGACTTACATTGTTAGTGGGCAACTTGAACTATTATGGTGTCTCCCATTTAATTCGTATCCCTTCCCTTTCTATCTCTATTTGAATTGGAAGTTTCATGAACTTTCAGGTTTATGAAGGAAAGTGGCATATGTTAGTTTAGAGTATGTTAATATATGGCATCAAAAGTTGCTAAGAGACTCAAATACGCTTCAAATGTGTTTTTCATGAAAGACGCACGTACCTGTTTTAATGATTGATCTAAACAGACGCTGAGAGAGAGAACACACTTACACAGATGTATTAATTTTTATGTTGAGGGAAATATAGAGGCCTAATTTGAAGGTTAGCCTTAAATTCAGGGACTTTATGTACGATTTTCGAGTTTATATGTATGTATGCTGGTGGTCTTGGTATAATGGCAGTTATGAGTAACTCGATAATGCAAAGAATGGATGTTTATATAGTGAATAAACTACAGTCATTGCTTCGGGAAACTAAAGGAAATCTGTGTTCTTATGAATATCACCTGCACTACTTTAGATGTTATTCATCCATCCCAAAAACGTGGAATCATAAGATTGTAATGAATTATTTTGATTGAGATTTAACACCGTCTCAGTTTAGCGTAATCTTTTAATATGATTCCTATGTTCGACTACTCGTCTAAAATAGTTCATGATGTTTTTGGACCGCAGATCTTTCTTGTTCTTGTCCATTTTTTTTATCGATGCTTGATTTTCTCCATTTCACTCTTGAAGAAGCCATTGATGGCTTGGCCTTACCATGATAATGATAGTTAAAATCTCCAAAAGTATTTCCTAGAGAGTACAAAATTAAAAATCCGACTGAACATGTTAATTACTTCACTATATCCCTGGTTGCATATGATATGAACAAAAAACTGCAACAGTGCAATCTAAACATTCATTTTTAGCTTGGGGAAAAGTATAAAGTCATTTGAATTTGGATTCTGGCCCTGTCTTCTTTAGTTTGTTTTTTCTTTCCTGTTTCGTATGGGTTCTAGTTTACATTTTTGTCTACTCTATAACAGCAACTATATTTTTTTCATGGATGATTTTTCTACTATGCCAAAGGTTAAGGTGCTCCATTTGGAATGTAGATAGTTTCTTTCTTTTTTCCATATATCTATGACATAAATTTCTTATGATATTGTTCTAACATCAGGAAAATGTGCAAATCGATTGCTTTCTTCATCTGGATTACCACTTGTTGCAAGACAAATGAAGGTCTATTTGAATTTCACTTTGTAGTTTTCCACATAACCTTTTTTCATATCTGAGAGATGTCCATCATCTATTTTTTGTTTTATTCTTGGTGGATGTTGATGGCTATTTGGATATTTACAGAGACTGGAACTTACTTCTATATGGGCTCTTCTTGCTGCATTTGAAGATCCTCTTCCTTTGCCGGCCAAAGCAGTTGCAGTTCCATTTGAAGGGGCTTTTGTGAAAGGAATAGACTCTATATCATGGATGGGAAACAACACACAAAAGCTACTTAATTCTCAGAATGAGGGACCTCATTGTTGGACGGTGTTCAGCACGGCGTCCTTTGGCAAACGGCATAAAGTTCCACAGGTCTGTATGGCATAAATAAGATACCCCCTTTGCAAATTAAGTGTCCACATTTGGCTATTGACCGTCCACTGTCCAGTTGTAAAGGGCTTAGAAAATAGTGAAAAACTTAAATTGACTTGAGGAGATATACAAATATATATAGTCCTAGATAAATGAATGTATGCTAAGTAAGGAGAAAGAGAGTATACATTGTCCTAATATACAAGATATTGATTGGGAGGGGGCTAAGCTAATTGATGCTAATTGAAATAATATACATAAATAGGAGATGACGGTTAAGGTTGAGATACTGCCTTTATCTCTTACCTGTCCCTGCAAGATGGACGGTCGTTGAGTGAGTCCCATCTTGGACACAAGGAATTCAAGGTGAGGACGGGATAATGGCTTCATCAAAAAATCCGCTACTTGATGATCAGTGGAGACATGAGTAACTCGTAATGTACCGTCTGAACTTGTTTCCGGATGAAATAATATGCAAATGCTAAGGCTTCATTTTTTAGTAGAAAAAGCGGATTCGCGCATAGACATGTGGCTCCAAGGTTATCACAATAAATAACTGGAGTGTGTTGAACGGAAAGCCCAAACTCACTAAGGAGAGTTTGGATCCACTGCTGACCCACATGATTTCAGCAGTGGTTGAGCAACTGCCTTGTATTCCGCTTCCGTGGATGAGAGAGTTATATATTTTTGCTTCTTAGATCTCCAAGTTAGAGGATTTTTACCAAGGTAAACAACATGACCCATAGTAGAAGTATAGTCATCTATGTTCCTGACCTAGTTGGTGTCAGTAAAGGCATGAAGTATGGGCGGAGAATCACGAACAATGTTGATCCCTTTATCGATGGTGCCACAAAGATAGCGTAGAAGACGTTTAAGAGCTACCAAATGAGGATGACGTGGTTGATGCATGTATTGTGATAATTTGTTAACTGCATATGCAACATCGGGCCTTGTAAGGGTGAGATACTGAAGACTACCAACAACTGCCCTGTATTTAGTCGGATTATCCAAGAGTTCACCATTCGTTAATGTAAGAGAATGAGTGACATCCATGGATGTGGTGTCAGGTTTTGCTTGTTGCATGTGGAAGCGTTCAAGGATGTCCATTATATACTTCCTTTGACTAAGAAATAGGCTGTGTTGAGTAGGTGTAACTTCTACGGCAAGGAAGTAAGAGAAAGTGTCTAGATCTTTTTAGGGAGAACCTGTTAGCCAAACTTTTAACAAAAACAACAAGATTAGTGGCATTTGGACCGGTGATAATAATGTCATCCACATACACAATAAGATAAATAGGAGTGCTAGACTGAGGATAAATGAATAGTGATGCATCGGCAATGGACCATTTGAAGCCTGAGGAGAAAAGAAAGTTGGCTAATTCATTGTACCATGCCCAAGGGGCTTGTTTAATCCCATAGATGGCCTTGTGGAGTTTGCAAACATGAGTGGGAAAGCTTGGATCAACAAAAACAGGAGGTTGAGACATGAACATTTCTCATGAAGCGTGCCACTGGGAAATGCATTATTGATATCAAGTTGGCGTAGATTCCATTTGTTGGTCACTGAAAGGCTAAGTAAAGTGCGTATAGTAGCGGGTTTGACAACGGGACTAAAGGTGTCTGTATAGTCAATCCTAGGACGTTGTTGAAACATTTTGCGACAGGACGGTCACGATATCTTTGAATACTGCCATCAGGATTATATTTAATTCGAAAAAACCATTTGCAGTTAACAATATTTTGGCTATTCTCAAGTGGCACTAAGTCCCAAGTGCCAAGTTTGTGTAAAGCAGAAATTTCATCAAGCATTGGTATGTACTTTGATCTCGGTTATTCCTCTAAGATCTTTGAGATTCACATGAAACCCAAAGAAATTAAACAGGGCAATAACACTGTCACCCAATATTTCTCGGACCTACAAGACTTGTAGCAAGAACTCGACATGTATCTCGAAACCACACCTTTATCATCGATTGCAATATCAAACGAAGACAACGACTTGAAATGGAACGATGCTTCGAGTTCTTGACTGGGTTGGACAACAAGCATGATGAAGTACGAGGATGTCTAGATATAGAAGAAGCCTGTTCTGAAGTTTGTCATGAAGAAGCATGTTATCGGGTCGTGCTTACCACCTTAAAGGTTTGAAATTGACCTTTGGAGATCTCTCTACTCTTGCTTCCAGGTTTGGTCCTCCTGTTTCGATTTCAAACAAGTCTAATCCTGGTCATCGACCAAACCCCAAAGGTGAAAGGCCTTGGTGTGATCACTGTGAATGACATGGCCGATCTCGAATTTGCTGGGAACTTAATGGAAAAACAGCCAACTGGGCTTTTGGTGACGCCCCAATGAAAGAAAGGCCTACCAAACTCAAGCAAGTAGCCACACTCGTACATAAAACCTCACCCTCATTCAGTAAGAAACAAATTGAGCAATGTATACACTTTTAAATGCATCATCTATGAATTCTACAACTACTTTTGAGTTTCACAGTACCTCATGCTCAGTTCCACACTCCGGTAAGTTATCCTCTACTGTAAAATATTCTCAAACACCTTGGATAATTGGTTCAGGTGCCCTCGATCATGATATGTTTATATCATCTATTTAATTCATACAATCCCGATACTAGGATTCCAGAGTGTTAGGATTCATAATGGACTCTATTTCTTTGAAGTTCAACAACCAAGAAAACAACAACCTAGCATATCTACTTTGATTTCTAGTTTGGTCTCAAATCAGTTTCAATTACTAGCAAATTTATGTTATAGACTTGACACCCCAGTTTTCCACCTCGCTTCAGGGGGAAAGGAGTCATCAAGAGCAAGAAGTTTAGTAGTTGTGAGGGTTAGAACTACCCCTAAATCAACCCTCTCCTACAACTTCTACTCAGCCAACTTTTCAAACACCTTTTGAAACATTGCATCTTCCAAAACCAAGATCTACAACCCGAGTTACATGTTTATTCTAGAAGACAGAAATAATCAAGTCATGAATCCTTATCACGGTCAAGAAACCAACCTAGAGATAGAACCACCATCTATGTCCGTCACTCAAATGTTGATTTTGATCTAAATATTCCTATAGCACTAAGGAAGAAAGCCGATATCCGTCCTTCACTCTTAACTTAAGGAAAGGATAGACACTTCTCCTCCAGCTGAGAAATTACCTTGTAGTCAGAGGAAACTCAAACGTAAGCTAGAACCGTCTTGCACTCAACATCCTATCTCCAATTTCATCTCTTAATCAAATTTGTCATCTTCTTCTAAGCTTTCACCTGTAGTTTATCAGATGTTGTGATTCTTAGGAATATTGAAAGAAGCCTTTAGTATTCCTGAATGGGGAGCAGTAGTTCTTGAAGAAATGAGAGAACTCAAACAAAATAAGACTTGGAAGTTAGTGGAATTACCGTCTGATAAAAAGGGTGGTAGGATGCAAATGGGTGTTCACTGTCAAGTACAATGTCAATGATTCTATCGAGAGGTACAAAGCTTGGCTAGTTGCAATAGGGTTTGGGTTTGTGCGATTGACTATATTGAGACCTTTGCCCTAGTTGCCAAACTCTACAATATCATAGTCTTACTCTCTCTAGCAGCAAACCTGGATTGGGAATTGCATTAGCTAGATGTAAAAAAAGTCTTTTTGAATGGTGAACTTGTAGAGGAAGTCTATATGAACTCACCTCGTGGTTTGAAGATAGACCTTGTGCAACAATTGTTTGCAAACTCAACAAGTCCCTGTATGGCCTACAACAATCTCCTCGAGCATGCTAGAATCGTTTTTTTGAAGGTAGTCAAGAGCTTGGACATACACAAGGCCAAATTAACCTTACTCTATTCATTAAATACCCGGGAAAGGTCAAAATTGCAATCTTGATTGTGTATGTCGATGACATCATTGTCACCGGAAATTATACCAAGGAGATGTATTTGATCGAAGAATGATACCGAAGGATTTTGAAGTCAAGAACCTTGGTGCGCTTAGATATTTTTTGGGTATGGAATTCACTAGAAGCAAACAAGGAATTTATGTATATCAAAGAAAGTACACTCTAGATCTCCTAAAGTAAACTGGAATGCTTGGTTGCAAACCCAACAAAATCCCAATTAAACTTGGAGACAAATCAAAAATGTTGGAAGGGTGATACCAGCGATTGGTTCAAAACTTATATATCTCTCATACATAAACCTGATAAACCTGATATTGCACCAAAATGGAACCAACTTTCATCTAATTCCTATTTTGGGGAACCAACTTTCAATATCGTTATTTTGGGGAACAAGTTTGCACCTGATTCTTATTTTGGGGAACCAACTTTCAAAATCGTCATTTTGAGGAACCAAGGTGCAACTTATTCTTAATTTGGGAACCAACTTGCAAAATAATTATAGAAAAATAACTAAAATTCATTTTTTCCAAAAATTAATGCAATAAAATCTATGTTTCATTTTAAATCTCGTTTTTTTAATTCAAATATCAAATTGAACATTTAAAAAAAAAAATCCAAATTACCACAATAAAAATTGTTTTTTTACTAATGCAAAAAAAATCAATTTAATAGAAAAAAATTAATTGATACGGATTGGTTAGATATAAAAATCTTGAATGTGATATTTAACATTTATTCTTTATTGCATCAATTAATATTTTTCTATTAAATTGATTTTTTTTGTATTAGTAAACAACAATTTTTATTGTGGTAATTTGAATTTTTTTTAAATGTTCAATTTGATATCTGAAATTAAAAACACGAGATTTGAAACGAAAAATAGATTTTATTGCATTAATTTTTGGAAAAAAATGAATTTTAGTTATTTTTCTATAATTATTTTGCAAGTTGGTTTCCCAAAATAGGAATCAGGTGCAAGTTGATTCCCCAAAATGACGATTTTTAAAGTTGGTTCACCAAAATAAGAATCAGGTGCAAGTTGGTTCCCCAAAATGACGATTTTGAAAGTTGGTTCCCTAAAATAAGAATTAGGTAAAAGTTGGTTCCATTTTAGTGCAATTTTCCCATTGAAAAAGGGTGCAAGCTCTCTAGGGAGAGAACCGGCCTCTCGAAGGCCTCTCGAAAGCCGTGTAATCCTCTGTAATTCCTTTTCTTTACTCAATTTAATAAGAAAGCTACCGACAACAATCAATTTGCATCAATTTTCTCCCTCTTCCTGTGTATAGTTTCATAGTTACCCAAGAAATAACTACAACAATATACAAAACTAATTTGATTAAAGAAAATAAAAATGGAAAAAAATGAATGTAATGGAATAAAATCAATCTAAATAGTCGTCAATCACCTAGATAAGCAAAATAGATCTAAACTAATTTAAATAGATCCAAGCTAAACAAAATGGAAACAAAAGATCTATATGGAACTAACCTGACTTCAAATAAACCTTGAAAGGCCTTAGATAAACCAAAACCGATTGTAAACAACCATAATTGACCTAGTATGATCTGATTCCACCAAAAAATTGTATTCGTCTAGATGGAGCTAGACGTAACGCTGGGTGTACCCATTTATTCCAAGCACCAATAGACAGAAGGATGAGAAGCCCGTGTCGAAATAAACTTTTGGTTGCCTAAAAGAATCTAAACAGATCTGGCCACATACAACTAAAACTAATTGGTTGCCTAAGGCTTATGAGTGGCTTTTTCAACCTGCAAGAAGTCTTACCTGGTCTATTATGCTCTGGACCATCTTTCTTTTTCTTTTCTATTTTTGTTCTATCTTTTTACCCTTTCTTTTCATGCTATTCTTATGGAAGACTTGCTCCTTGTTCTGTGATGTATTATCAGGAGAATATTCCAACTGCCACAGCAGAGAAGGTGAAAGAATTGATGCTTGCAGGTGTTGAGAACGCCCTAGGATTACTGACCGGCTCACTTAAGAGACCAATATATACCCGGGTACAATTATGGTATGATCTTCAGGTGTAGTCAGCAATTTATGGTTTTTAATTTATATGGGAATGAGATAATATGTGCAATTTCATGATGATGATTATGGTATTAATGGTGGGACATAATATTAAGTTGGAATAGGTATACATTTTACTTCATGATTGAGAACCCTTGAAAGATTTGGAGTTGCAACCATTTAATTTATATTTATACCCTGGTGGGCTGCCTATTTCTCTAACTTATTCGACTCCTTTTTGGTATTAGCAAGTTAAGGTTCATCTTTCCTTGGTATGCAGGGGTGCAGCTCTTCCTACAAATACTCCTGGTATTCCCTGCATCTTTGATCCTCTTGGAAGAGCTGGCATTTGTGGCGATTGGCTACTTGGTTCAAGTTTAGAGGCTGCAGCCCTAAGTGGAATATCCCTAGCAGATCATGTAAGCTTCTTCATTTATCATCCTCGATCTACTTATGATTTTGAGCTTCAAACTCAAACTGCTCATTTATCAGTTATCCTGCTATATATTTCTTTTAAATGTAAAATTATTCACTATTATATGGAGATTGAAAATAACGGGTCTCCATATACAGACTGCAGATTATTTAAAAAGTGGTGGGTCACGACCAGATGAGTTTGCTGTTGGGTTACACAACGATTTCCAACCGCTGCAGGGACATGATATTGGACAATTCCCGGGATTAGAATCCAACAAGGATATATGTGAGGCTCAAGTTCAACTTGGAGCTTAAATATTCATTGTGGACGTCATCGTTCCTTGCAGCGTAAGTTCGTCTCTCTCTCACTGCAGAACACCTTTTTGTTTTATGGATGTTCTGCTGTACTAATGATCTAGGAACCTAACTTACATTAATAGGTTTATGTAAGCTGTTTTTTTACTTGTTTCCACTTACAAGTGTAACACCCCCAAAACTCACATTGCATATAACACATATTTTCATTCATAGAATACATGTTCAAGCCCACAAAGGTCCATAATACAAGAGTCTACATTACAAAATACAACTCAAAAATTCCAAAATTCATGCTCTTGCATCCATAACATCTATCCTCCAAAACATATCCAAATATGATCTTCATATAGCTAAGCATGTAGGGAAATAATTCATATTTTCCCTTTTCCTTTACT
>NW_020200606.1:130615-136480 GCF_001531365.2 Cynara cardunculus var. scolymus
CACAACCGTCTTGATGAGATAACCCATATAGTTTTCAACCAATAATGGTTTCAAAATAGTTTTATCATCAAAACTTTCAAATTCAAGAACAATCTGTTCTTTCAATAATTTCCAAAACATCGTAACTCTTTTAAATCCTCAAAACACGATATCATTTCCAAAACTGTTTAAAAGAAACAATCTTTTCTCTATCTTTCCGAATAAAATGATAAGATAAAATCTTATTTCTTTTTCTCTCTTTAATTATTTTCACAAAGGCGGTGACAGGATTTTATCATTATACAATTGTTTGGGCGGTGGTGGGTTTTATTATTATAAAACCACCTTTCTTTACTATGAAGATATCACATCTTCATATTTTTAAATAATATAATCCACATATGCTTTACACCATATATGCACACACCTAATTCATGTATGCACAACATCTTTTCACATATATGCATACTAATGTATTTTAATTAAATAATCAGCATGTCATCACGTAATTCATATAATAACCACGTATAAGTTTACCTCAACCCAGGTTTTCTGAAACCCGATTATAACATTATATTTTCATCAAAAGAATTCCGTCCCGGAATTCATTCATTCAAATAACCAAGGGTATCGGCTTCTCATACCAGATTCCAGTTCCCATGTTCCTTCTGAACCCTTATGATAACGCCACTGAACCTTTACCAGACTGATTTCTTTGTTTCTCAAACACCCTGATCTTTCTATCAGTCACGGCTTCTGGTGTTTCAACCAAGTTCAATTTACTGTCTAGTTGATCTCTGGAAGCGGTATTGCTAGACTTGAGTCTGCCAAACATTTGCGCAGATTCGATACATGAAAGGTGCTGTGAATTTGACTGAGTTCTTCTGGTAATTCCAACTGATAAGCTACTGGTCCAACCCGTTTGCAAATTTTGAATGGTCCAATATATCTTGGACAAAGCTTACCTTTCTTTCCAAATCTCATAACACCTTACCATGGAGATATCTTTAACATTACAAAATTCCCCACGTTGAATTCAATTGGTTTTCTTCGCCTGTCAGCATAACTTTTCTGTCGATCTTGGCTGTCTTGATTCTTGTCCGAATCTGTTCAATTTTTTCAGAAGTTACTTGCACAATTTCGAGACCTGTCAGTTGCTTTTCACCCACCTCATTCCAACACAACGGCGTTCGGCATTTTCGTCCATACAATACTTCATACAGTGCCACTTGAATGCTGGAGTGATAACTATTATTGTAAGAAAACTCAATCAATGGTAAGTGATCCTCCCATGATTCCCCGAAATCTATAACACAGGTTCTCAACATGTCTTCGAGAGTCTGAATAATTCGTTCACTCTGCCCGTCTGTTTGAGGATGATAAGCCGTATTCAACCGAATTTGTGATCCCAAGGCTCCTTGCAAACTTTCCCAGAATTTCGAGGTAAAACGACTATCTCTATCAGAAATGATATATAGTAGAACACCGTGTCTGGTTACGATTTCTTTGATGTAAATCTGAGCCAACCTTTCTAAAGAATATGATTCTTTCATCGGTAAGAAGTGTGCAGACTTTGATAGACGATCCACTATTACCCAAATTGCGTCATAACCTTTCGGGGTTCGGGTAACTTCATGATAAAGTCCATCGTAATGTGATCCCATTTCCAAACTGGTATTTCCAATGATTACAGATTTCCATAGGGTCTTTGATGTTCAATCTTAACTTGTAGACAAGTTAAGCATCGTTCCACATATTTTGCAATGTCTTTTTTCAATCCTGGCCACCAATAAAAAGGTTTCAAGTCTTTATACATTTTATTGGTACTTGGATGGATAGAGTAACGAGACTTATGACTTTCGTTCAGAATGGTCTCTCGTGTATTCCCATAAACTGGTACCCATATCCGACCTTGGAAGCATAAAATTCCTTTATCATTTGGTTCCATGATGGAAATCGTTTTACCCACTTTTTCTGACTTCATGTGTTCTTCCTTTACAGCCTCTTTTTGATAGTTTAAAATCTCTTGGTGAAGGTCGGGAATTAAGTTTATTTTCATTGCCATAGCTTTGATAGTTCCACTTTGTTCCTTTCTGCTTAAAGCGTCGGCCACCACATTTGCTTTTCCCGGGTGATAGAGAATTTCACAATCATAGTCGTTAACAAGTTCAATCCATCGACGTTGCCTCATATTCAATTCCTTCTGATCCCACAGGTGTTGCAAGCTCTTATGGTCAGTGTAAATTTGGCATTTCGTTCCCAAGAGGTAATGTCTCCATATTTTCAATGCGAAGACCACGGCTGCCAATTCCATATCGTGAGTCGGATACTGCTTTTCATGATCCTTTAGTTGTCGGGATGCATATGATATAACTTTTCTTCTTTGCATTAAGACAGCCCAAACCAAGCTTTGATGCATCGGTATATACCACAAAATCTTCCGTTCCATCGGGTAAAGTCAATATCGAGGCACTGCAGAGATGATCTTTTAGTAACTGGAAAGCCTTATGTTGTTCTTCCTCCCACTGAAACTTGACATTTTCCTGAGTTACTTTTGTTAAAGGCACGACTATTTTGGAGAAATCTTGAATAAACTTGCGGTAATAGCCCGCCAATCCCAAAAAGCTTCGGACTTCCGAGGGAGTCTTTGGTGCCTCCCATTTTGCAACTGCTTCAATCTTTGTCGGATCTACTTTTATCTCTGCCTTGGATATAACATGCCCCAGAAACTGAACTTCTCTCAGTCAGAATTCACACTTGGACAACTTTGCGTGTAACTTTTCTCTTTTCAAGAGCTCAAGTATCAACCGAAGATGTTCAGCATGCTCTTCTTCGGTCTTGGAGTATATGAGAATGTCATCGATAAATACAATAACGAATTTATCAAGATATTCCTTGCATACTCGATTCATTATATCCATAAAAGCTGCAGGTGCGTTAGTCAAACCGAATGGCGTAACCAGGAATTCATGGTGTCTGTACCTAGATTGAAAAGCAGTTTTAGTAATATCGTCCTCTTTAACTTTCAGCTGATGGCAACCTGATCGTAAATCAATCTTCGAAAAGTAACTAGCTCCCACTAGTTGATCAAAGAAATAATCAATTCTTGGCAATGGGTACTTGTTCTTTATGGTCAATTTGTTTAGTTCCCGATAGTCGATACGCATACGCATAGAACCGTCTTTCTTTTTCACAAACAAAACTGGAGCTCCCCGTGGTGAAGTACTTGGTCTGATGAATCCTTTGTCAAGCAAATCTTTTAACTGTGTGACCAATTCTTTTAATTCAGACGGAGCTAATCGATACGGTGCTTTGGCTACAGACGCTGCTCTGGGTATTAAATCAATCCCAAATTGAATAATTCTATCGGGTGGTAATCCAGATAAGTCTTCAGGAAAGACTTCAGGATAGTCATTAACAATCGGAATTACTTTTTGCTTCCCCTTTTCTTTCTTGGCATCAATTGCATAGGCTAGAAACCCCTGACACCTCTTTTGAATACACTTTCTGGCTTTCATCACAGTTAATAGACTGGTATGATGACCCTGATGATCACCATATATAACAATTGATCCTCTGATTGGCAACAACATTCTGATCATCTCTTAGTCATTGGGTAGTTTCGGGACAAATGACCAGCCTCACCACATTGGTAACACTTTCTTGGATAGTCTTGCAATTACCCTGATGAATCTGATGGCATCGCGGACAAGCCTTCTTACTAATTCTCTGTATGGGCCTGTTTCCATATTTCATAGTCTTTGGTCCTCTATATCTAGTCGATGGCCCTTCCCACTTCCTCTTTTCCATTACTTTTCCTTCTTCTTGGCTGTTCTTATTCCTCTCGGTCACCTCTGCTGCATCGACAGTTTGGGAGAATGTAGCCGGGTTCATGGCAATTACAAATTATCGGATTGATAGCTTCAATCCCCAAATGTATCTCTCCACTTCCTTGCTTCAGAAGAGATGTAATGTTCTGCAAATCGAGAATACTCTATAAATTTCTCTATGTATTCACGAACAGTTCTGGTTCCTTGTTCTAACTTCAAAAAGTCTTCTTCCATCTATCTTATAGCGGCCTTAGGACAAAACTGTTCTTTAAATCTGTTAACGAATTCTGTCCATGTCAAAGTTTGCAAGATGTCTGCTCTGGCTAATGATTCCACCTCCCACCAAAACAATGCATTTGACTTCAATACAGAGACTGCAAATCTGACTTTATCCGTTTCTGCTAGGGCTGAGCATAGGCGGGTACCCGCCTTATTTGACAAGAACCGGAACCGGCACCGGCGGTTCTTGAGATATTGGAACCGGAAACGGTTAGAGCGGTTCTTGAATTTTTGGAACCGGAACCGTCGGGAACCGGCTCCGGTTCCGGGTACCCGCTTCCTAAAATATTAAAAGTTTGTTATTTAGAAATAAAAAATAAAACATTGTCAAAACACTAATAAATAAACAAGAATACAAATTATACTGAAGAATGGTTACAAATATTGTTTAACGATTACAAACCATAATAGACTAATAGTAAATGTTGAAAGTTTAACGATTATATACTATAATTGTAAAAGGTTCAAAGTTTAAGGATTACATACTACGAATCCAATTAAACACACAATTTGAAAAAAATCATTTTATCTCAAATTCTGAATCTAGAGTTCTAAGTTCTTGACCTAATTAAACCTAGTATTAAAAAAAACTAATTATTTTTTTTTAAATTGAAAAATACGGGGTACCCGGCGGGTAACGGTTCCGAAAAATTGAGAACCGGAAACGGAACCCTTCTCAATCGGTTCCGTGTTTTAGGAACCGGAAGCGGAACCACTCATATCGGTTCCGGTTCCGGAACCGGCAGTTTCAAGGCAGTTCACCCGGTTCCGCTGCTCACCCCTAGTTTTTGCACATCGGATGGTATTGAATACTGACTCTATTTCTTTAATCCAACACCTAGCTTTAATTGGATCTCTTTCTTCCGAGAAGGTTGGTGGTTTGCAAGTCAAGAACATCTTGATATCCCCTTCTCTATTGTTGACAACCGGGACTGATGGGTTAATTTCCACTCTGCCAGTCTCGATTCTGGTAGGAATCCCCATAATGGAAGTCAAGGTTTCCCTTAGCTTTCTCATTTCTTCGGCCAACATGTCTCTAGTCACGTATTCTGGTTGAGGCATCTGTCCTGATTCATGTTCTCAGAATTGGATTCTGCTTTGTCTGTATTGACATCTGCCTGACTAACTCTGCCTCTTGTCTGCCCTATGCTTTGCTCTCTGCCTCTACTTCTGCCTCTGCCTCTGCCCTCGGTTGTACCAACAGGAGCAAGGATAGGAGAATCCTCTTCGTCATTGGGATTGGGGCGGGTGATCCTTTCAGACCTTCTGGATCTACTAGCCATCTGTAGATTTCAAAGTAAATATACACATTTCACATTCCCAAATATAATAAAGTGTCAAAGTTCAGTTATGTACCAGTAGATTTAAAATTACATTGGCTAGATGTAATCCGAAAATACCTTACACACTTATCTCTTAACTTATCATATTTATTCCAAAGGTGCTAACTATGTCTGGGACCCCTAATATGCAAAGAAACAGTTTAAGTCTTGACATCATGCATGTGAACACTTAAATCCTTTATACTCAGGCTCTAATACCAACTTGTAACACCCCCAAAACTCACATTGCATATAACACATATTTTCATTCATAGAATACATGTTCAAGCCCACAGAGGTCCATAATACAAGAGTCTACATTAGAAAATACAACATAAAAATTTCAAAATTCATGCTCTTGTATCCATAACATCTATCCTCCAAAACATATCCAAATATGATCTTCATATAGCTAAGCATGTAGGGAAATAATTCATATTTTCCCTTTTCCTTTA
>NW_020200606.1:137405-153158 GCF_001531365.2 Cynara cardunculus var. scolymus
CACAACCGTCTTGATGAGATAACCCATATAGTTTTCAACCAATAATGGTTTCAAAATAGTTTTATCATCAAAACTTTCAAATTCAAGAACAATCTATTCTTTCAATAATTTCCAAAACATCGTAACTCCTTTAAATCCTCAAAATAGGATATCATTTCCAAAACTGCTTTAAAGAAGCAATCTCTTCTTTATCTTTCCAAAACAGTTTCCGAAAACCCATTCACAAGACTCATCTTAAACTGTTTAAAAAAACAGTTTTACTATCCTTTCTTCAAAATCGAACACCAAAACTAGCAGTTTATATAACAATATATACAGGTTTTTAGTTATCAAAACTCGCCTTATCAAACACAGATTCTGCAGATTAAACACGCACAGCAAATCTATAAATAACACAGAATCTTCAAACACTTTTGAGCAACAAATTTCTTCAAAAATACTCTTACCGCCTCAAACACCTTTTTCTCTCTAAAAGTTTCTTTCCCAAGTAAAATGATAAGATAAAATCTTCTCTTTTTCTCTCTTTAAATATTTTCACAAAGGCGGTGACAGAATTTTATCATTATACAATTGTTTGGGCGGTGGTGGGTTTTATTATTATAAAACCACCTTTCTTTACTATGAAGATACCACATCTTCATATTTTTAAATAATATAATCCACGTATGCTTTACACCATATATGCACACACCTAATTCATGTATGCACAACAACATCTTTTCACATATATGTATACTACTCATGTATTTTAATTAAATAATCAGCATGTCATCATGTAATTCACATAATAACCACGTATAAGTTTACCTCAACCCAGGTTGTCAGAAACCCGGTTATAACAACAAGATACTAAGGTTCTAATGTCAAATTTGAACTAATGCCATAGTATGCATTTGTGAAAGCCATTAGCCTTACTGAGCTGCATTTTCTCTTGCCGATTTGATGATGAATTGGCAACAAATAATTTCCAAGGATGTGGTATTTGTCCGAATGGGTTATTGACCGAAATGGCGAGTCACTGAGTGGAAAGTTTGTGTCAATTTAAGAATAAGTAACCATATATAAATTAATCTGAATAAAGTTAGATGGATTACAACTATTACCTATCCATGCCAATGGTGTTCTAGCATGATCATGAAAGATGTCAATTTCTACAGATGTCAATTTCATTAGATTAGATTCACATTGGAATGAGTAGAATGACAAATGGTGGTTAAATGACGTAATACAAAATGAAGTTTCATCCTGACAATACCATTTAACATTCAGATAAGATGTCTACAATTTTTATGATGTTATTAGTGATTAGCGTTTAGCAGCAAGAGCAATAAGTATCATGGCCGAATCATTTTTGGCTACTGGGATAAGGTCTCATCATAACTATTTTACTGAAACTTCATAATAAACACCCATTTGCAACCTATCATTTTCCAGTACCCAAGTTTCAGTTATAGACACCTGAATTTCCAAGTGTTTTTGTAGCTTTCTTGGGAATATCTGATAATTTGGCTGAAAGGGAAATGTAGGCTGTATCTTTTTTAGAATCGGATATTAGATATTAGTGCTAGTATGGATGAGCGCATAAACAATATATTCCATAGCCATGGTTTGCTAAAAACGGCCAAGGCGCATGCCTTGAGGCGAGGCGGTCAAGAAACGTTCTTGAGACGGCGCCTCTGCCAGGTTGGTTGGGTCGTATGCCTTGAACTAGTGAGGCGGGTTTGAGGCAGTAGAGGCGGTGAGGCAGGGCTGAGGCGGTACTAAGGGGGTGTTTGGTTAGAGGTATTAGACAATAATCAACGGGGATGAAAATAAAAGAAATTTTTTGGTTTTATATAGTATAATGGGCTTATTCCACCAAAAGCCCAAATTTTGATTCCAAGTTAAGCAGGGGGGATGGAAATTCATTCCTATTTTCATTCCTTGTCATTTTCATTTTCATTCCCATTTTTATTCCTCCGACTAAACCAAACACCCCCTAAGACTTTAGGGTTAAAGAATATGTCAAATCAAAGAAAATATACTTACTGATTATGACCCATTGAAGTGAAACCCCTGCTCCTTGCATTGTCCTACTGCATGGCCACTGAAAAAGAATACTTACTGTTATGTGTGATTCTTTTGTTTTTATACAGTATAACTACGTACTAGGGATGCGACTTGGGAGGTGCATAAGGACTCTTCGATTTTACACAAAAGAAGCGACTTTTTCTTCTTCTCTTGACATTTGTGCCACTTTTATTGTTTCTCTATATGTGGGAGACTTTTATTGTTTATCTAATTTGTTTTTATTAAAAAATAAAAATCTTTAACAATTAATTACCTAAATTAAAGTATTTATAAAAATCTTTAACAATTAATTACCTAAATTAAAGTATTTATAGACTTTATTAGCAACATTATGATTCTAAAACATTATTATCAGCCAAGTATTACATATATAATATTATTTTATTTATTTTTATTTTCCGCCTCGAGACTTATGCCTCGCCTCGTGGAGGGAAAACGCCTCGCCTCACGATTCCGTACTGTAAAACTTTGGAAATAGCTTATAAGGTGTCAGAGATGTTGATGTTGTCTAGTGTATACCCTGCTGATCAGAAATGGAGGTGTAGTTGAACCAGAAGCTTAGGATGATCTTCGAAGAGATTGGAGACTTTAAAAGAAATATATGACATGATAGAGATATGGCAACTTTTCTTGATGAGCTAGGATTTTGATGTAATCCATGGCTCAGAGGATAACATCTATTGTCTATACACTACATTTGGTCGCTTCCTTCGTAAGACTAGTATTATTAGAATTCTCATTTGTTTTTTCAAATTTGTTTCCCATTATGACCTTGCAGGTTTGGAGTCTAAGGCCATCGCTTCCTACTGCCATATCAACAAGCCCTTTCTGGTGTAACTAATGCTTACTAAGTCCCTAATCATGACATCGGCCGCAGTGTATTGATGCTCTTGGTACCCAGGTACCACAAATCTCATCTTCTTACTTTTACTTTTACTTTTACTTTTTATGAGAGAACACTTCATTGTTTTCCCATCTAAGCTCTTTGGAAAATATGTTCTTATTTTGTAACTCAACATGCTTTAGGGTACTTGATCTTTTTTACTAAAAGGGTACTTTAGGTAGTTGACAAATAGTCAATCACTTTGTGTGCAATTTTGATGGGAACAAAGGAGTAGTTATATGCCAAATGCTTCACCTGTTTACGGAAAATTCCCTTCATCTTAGATCTAGTTTAGAAGGGAAAGGTGCAAATATAAATAGATGGTGTCACAATGGGTTTATTGCATTTTTCAAGCTCAAAATGCTTATATATGTTGTATATTCCAAAACCTTGTATTACTTGCTATTTGAAACTGTTTCTGGAAGCTAGAGCTACTACATGCATATTACCATCTCTAAAAAAGCAGTCAATTTACTTATTCATCTTTTTGCACAAGTATTTTTTTTCCCTGTTCTTTCAAGGATGGAGTATGCTAAAACTAAGGGCCAGTTTGGCTTAAAGGAAAGCACGGAATTAAAATCTAGGGATATCTATGAAATCCCACAAACATGAGATTTAGAAATCCATGGGGGCAGTTGGTATTTCATAGTAATAAAGTTTTAAATATGTTAAAAACATTTGTTTCGTAATAATCGATTAATAAAAGGTAATTTAATTGGTTTTTATAAATTATCTATAAAGAATGGAATTCGATTCCATTTCAAATCCTGCAAACCACTCAAAAACAGTCCATTGAACCAAAAGCCCCCTAATCCCCCCCTTTACTTTGCATAGACCTTGTGGACTAGTTAAAAGCAAATTTAACTTTGTCTACAGGCAGGCAGGCAGGCATAACTGAAGCTGGAAAGCGTTTCTTGCAGAATTAAGGTGAGTATATATATATATATATATATATATATATATATATTGGAAAGTAGCTGCTAGAAATTTATGAAGTTGAATTACATAGCTTGTGTAGGAACTATGAAATGTAGTTAACTGTGACATTTGAAGCTTTTGTTATCACATATTCATTGCATAGCAGAGGCGTAAGTAACCAATATTTAACTCACGTAAGTTTATTGTTGTCACTACGACAAAATCAGGTTTATACAAGGCTAAGAACGTGTAAGAGTTTACAGGACCAACAATTGTGCGTCTTATATGAAAATGTTACAAAAAATTTTAAAGACAGTTTTCGATAATTTTACAAGGTTTTAGGACCTTTTCAAATATAGTCTCGTTAGATTTTTTTTATAGGACACTTTGATAAGTGTATTGTGAACGCATCTTTTTATAAGACACTTGTTTTTATACCAACACTTTTTCAAAGAATACTATATAAAAAATAATTGGTGTTTTATTGCAAATTTGTGGTAAACAAATTGTTATGACGTCTAAAAATGTTTTATAAACTTATTGCAACACTTTTACATGGGATGCACAAGAGTTTGATCCTATAAATTTAATTTCTATAAAACAGTCTATGTCTATTAGGATAGTTAAACATTTTTTATATAACAATGTAATCTTTAGCTTGTTTCTTCTTTCTTATGAATTGGGTTCACGACGTTATTACTTAGGGCATGTTTGTTAATAGTTTAGTGGGACTCATGGCTTATTCGATCAACTATGTATGACTGTTTGGTAGTGGCTTAATGATATATAAAGTGGTTTATTTTATATGTTTCTAGGGAGGCTTTATGTAGAAAGCCAAATTTTTCTCAAACGTGCATCCTAATTAAAAAAAACAGTCATTCCACTGCGGAGCAACAACCATGTCCGGATCTGATCTATCTACTCGGCAATTTATCTGGTGACTTCACGGTCGCCAAAGAAGCCATTTTCTTCAATAGATAAAAAAACGGAGCTCCAAGTGGTCGTCGTTCACTCCTTGCTCCGCTGTCACCGTTCACTCCTTGCTCCGCTGTCACCGTTTCTAGGACCGACCTATGCCTCACCTGCATAGAACCCCCACTAGTCCGACTAACTTTCTAAGGTCTAATCTTTCGCCCCCTACTGCAAAGGGGTTGAGAGGCAGACAGGTGAACGAGCGAGTATAGTTGCTTCAATGATATGAAAAGTAACCGATGCAAGACTAGAGGAAGATTCTTGAACGGTATGAATGATTGCCTCCCAAACAAGTATACATTTTGGGATTGAAGGATAAATTACAACCAGACAGATTAATCTACATAGTTTGCTTTATTCATATTAATTCATATAAGATTTAATGAAAAATCGATGAATCTTTTCCAACAAAAACTTATGTTCATTAACCTCCTCCAATACCAAAAAACCATTCCAAAAAATTTGTATAATAATTATATTTTTAACAACATAAATAATTTGTCTCATCTATTTAATTTGTTTTGAAAAGCTCTCTCCTCTAATAAGTCGTTTTATAAGCCCACGATCATATTTCTCAAAGACAAATATAACTTAACAATTGGATAACTAAAAATATTAAAATATTCGAAAGAGTAGGCGTAAACCTATTTCACACTTCAATTTTATCCAATGCCTTTCATACTTTTGAGATGTGATTCTTAATGATCGTATATCAAGTACTGTCCGATCAGAGCTCCTCATCGGCAATGCCTTGGCCGGTGAAGAATTTGATGACTGTAAGTGTTGACCGATGAGGTTTCTTATCGGACATAGCTTTGTCCGATAAGGATTCTTCACCGGTTATGTTCTGGTTGATTAAGATTACTCATCGCTCATTGTTTATATATAGATTTGATACTTAAAACTCATGTTTTGACCGGTGAACAATTGTGTCCGGACACTTGGTGTCCGATAAGGGTATGTCCGGATACCTGGTGTCCGATAAAGGTGTGTCCGGTTAAGAGTTGTCCTGATAATGATGTTCGGATAAGAGTTGACCGATGAAGAGGAATTGGCCCATAACTTGTGTTATCTAATGATGGTATTTCATTAATATTATTTAATCAGTTATAAACTATTATGTAATGCAAAAAGGGCATTTTTGTATCTTTTAAATAAGAATTGTGAACTGGGAAAAGATATTGATATTTTCTTTCAAGACGTGTGACATAAGTTTGTTTTGAAAGAAATAATGATTTAAGAAATGCTTCTCCAGGACGTGTGTAACGTAAGTCTAATCTGGCCTGAAGTTAGAAGGGATAAGAAGAAGCTATACATATATATATTTCTCCAAACCGCCTCTTTGGCAATATAAAAAAGGGGATGCCTTTTGAAGAGAGTTATCTTCAAATTTGGGAAAGAAAACAGTGAGAAAAAGTGTATGTTAGTCTTCTAAAAATTCAGAAGCTAGAAGTTTGGATTCCAAGATTAAAGTACTTTTTGTTGCTGTTTTTAATCATTTACATGGTGAGTTTTGTTTTAAAAGAACAATCTTTAAATTTATTAAGATTATATGTTTTGTGGAACTGCTGGTATAGATGTGCAGTCAACATGTGTTTAGTTTCTGGAAATTTAAAGGTTGAAGAGAACCTTGTAATCAGGCAGTGTTGTTTGATGAAGATTTATTGTTGATTAAAGGTTTATTCGGTAAGAATGGTTTTCAGACGGTATTGTCTGATGAAAGTGTGTTCAAAACCATTTGTGATTAAAAAGAGTATATTTGTATCTTTCAAATGAGGTTAAAAATCTGGAAAAGATACTATTTGGATTTCCTTTCAAGACGGTTGTGACATGAGGTTTGTTTTGAAAGAAACGAGTTTTTAATGTTTCTACGAGACAATTGTGTCTATTCTGGTATGAAACTAAATGAGTTTTCAACGTTTTTACAGGACAGTTGTGACTTCGGTCTGTTCCGGTATGAAATCATTTTGAGGCCGTTATTGGCTAAAACTACAGATTCATCTATAGATTTGGGGAGGAAATAAGGGTGGCATATCAAGAAGAGGTGTACATCTAGATAAGGGTGACATTTGGATAACTCTTGTTACTATATCAATAAGAGATAATAGCTCTTATTGAAATAATAACATTGATGTTATTGAGAAGGGGAAAACGGCTTATAGCCAGAGGCATTATTTGCCGATGATTTCAAATGATTTTAATGAAATAAGAGTATTTGGTTTCATAATTGATTAAGGGACACAAGTATTTGATCGGAACCAGATGAGCTCTGGTTGGTCTGTAAAGAGGGCTTCTAGTTTTATGAGAAAAATCTTTTCAAGTATGTACTATGGACCAGAGGCGCTCTGATTGGTCTGTAGGACAGACTAGAGGGCCTCTGGTTATGCGGTAATCCTGTGTTTTCAGAAATCATATGATCCAGAGGCTTCGTATGTGCTATACAGAGGCTCTATATCATAAAGTTGGTCATGTGATTAGTCTTTTAAGTGTATTCAAGATTTATATGACCCAGAGGCTCTGTATGTAGTATACAGAGGCTCTGTATCATGAAAATTGTATTCTTAAGTGTTATGTCTGAACTCTGTGTCCAAGAGTGGAGTTTAATCTCTGTATCTGAGTATGGTATCCGAGCTCTGTCTTTGAAACTTAACTTATTATAATAATTTCCAAGTCTTAACCTTTTTAAATATCTCTTTGCAAATAAAGTAGAGAATCAAAGGAGCTCTGGTTATATTTTAGTAATCCTTTTTCTTAAACTTCTATTCTGGTCTATTCGGACCAGAGACTCTGATTATCCAGAGGGTCTCTGGTTAAATGGAAGCCTTGATTATTTTTGGGAGTATGAGTACAGAAGCTCTGGTTAACTAGAGAATTTGATTAAATAAAACCGTCTTTTAGAGACATAGGAGCTTTGGTCTTTAGTAACCAAAGGGGCGCTGGTCCTTAAGAGCTCGAGGAGTATTGACCAGTTGAGCCAGAGGAGTTTTGCTTCTCTCTCTCTCTCTCTATATATATATATATATATATATGTGACAAGGTGATTTAAAATATAGTTTTGGTGATCTTCACCCTGTAATTGCAAAGAAAGGGTTATCTCACTAGACCTTCCGGTTTAACTCTCATTTTGTGTTTTAAAAATTGCATTGCAGTACCAACAAGGTCTCGGGATGTTAAGGGGAAAGGGAAAAATATGATTATTTTCCTTATGTGCTTATCTACTGTAACAATCCATATGTACAAAACAGTACTAATACCGAGAATCGAAATTATCAATCAAATCAGATAAATCTTCAAGAACACAATGAGAGGAGAGAGAGAATTTCACCGAGCTTGAAAGTATATTTCTTGAGAGAATATTACAAAAGTGATTAGCAAGACTAATTACAATTAAGCTTCTAAAACCTATTTATACTAAGAAAGCAATAACACTAACTATTACAAAATGAGAGAAACAACTTGAATACAACTTGTCAGCACAGTCTTGAACCCAACATTCTCCCCCTTTGGATTCAAGTTCGAGAAATTGTAAACCTTGACTTTCTTAGTCCAAGAAGCATTTCAATTCTTATCAATGCACTCCGATATTGCAATTTGTCGTCTAACAGGTTCAAAGCATTGATTAGTAGATACCTTTCCTTCAGACTCATTCTCTCCTTTTCTTCAGCTTTATCATTATCGGCTCTAATCTTCTCAAGCGCTCAACGCACCATCTTTATTGTACCGTCACAGTACTTGTTCAGCTCACTGAATCTCATAAACTTTTTTATCCGACCTTCAACATCATAAATCACACCGAACTCCGGATCTTCAAGAATAATGTAAAGAGGATAGCCTTCAATATCTTCAAGTTCTTGATCTGGTCTTTTCAAATTAATAATCTTCTGGTTATCTTCAAGACCCATTTGAATGTCTAGAACCATCGATACTTTGACATGACTCTTCAGATATCTCTTGATCGCTTCGAGAGCAATAATTGCTCCTTCTCTTCTTACTGTAAGATTTCGCAGTTCATGATACATATGCTCCAGATCTTCTAAATAGAGATTCGAGAAATCAGCTTCACTGAAAGTACAGACATGTCCATCCTGTCTTGAAACTGTAAACAGGATACCAAACTCTGAGAAGTTTATTGGCATCAATTTGTTTGATGGACACAATACGAAGTCTGGTTCATACTTGACTTATCGGAAGGCGCTTCGCTTTGAGAAAATGTTTATACTCCAATCGATATTCTCGGGTCTCTTTATGAATCTTGAGAATTTTATCAGCACTAAGAGCTTTGCGGTGCCGAAGAAAAATGCCGAAGTAGATGTCCTCCAGATAAGGTTCTCTAATCCGAGCTCTGTCATACCCTGGAACATTTTCCCGAATTGCAAAAGGCACGTAATTATTGGTAAATATTTTCAGTAGGATCATATGCCATTCTCGGAGTTTCTGAAACGCCTTGATCAACTACGGTGGGAGGTTCAGTAGGAATCTGATGATCACCCTGGGATGGAAAGATTGGATCATCTTCGTTGATGTCAGCTTCAAAGTCAAAATACATTCCAGATGACTCATCAATATTATCTATGTCTTCGCCAAAATCTTGAACTCCACCCAGTTCTTTAGAAAATGCTTCATTAAAGCCAACATTGGTAGACAAATCCAAAAGCAACCTTGTTTCTACAATGGAGTCCGCCAACTTTTCAACCATTGGCTCGATCATTGGATTTGCCTCCATGGCTATCTCATCTTCAACTGTTCTCTGGCCAGTTGTCCGTTCTTTTGAACATTCACGAACAGGACTTTCTACATTGATCGTTTCAGAATCTGGCTCCCTTGTAACACCTTCAACATGAACTGTCGACTCAGCCAACCTCTGTCTTTTCCTCTCCCCCTCATGATGATCAGGATCATCCGGATCATCATGCCTTCGTTTCAAGGAGGTGGCTTGAGCGCGACCATTGTCTTCTAAAGTTGATACCCTTTCAGATAGAGCATCAACAGAATTTGCATCAAAGACATTGCTTGAGTGTTGGATGCAATTAACTTGCTAACTTTTGAAAAATTAGCCACAACTACATCTTGGAACGCCAAAAACTCTGAGGCCCGAACGGTTGGATTTTCATCTACAAGCTATCTAAGGAGCCCAACCAAATCTGCATCTGCCGAATCAAGATTTTGAGAAGAAATAAGCTTTGCGTACAACAGCGATTTGAGCTAATCCACCGATTGTTCTTGTGCTCTCAGAGGTTCAGACACAGGTGGTGGTGACGGCACAAATGGTTGTTCTTCAACTGCAGGCTCCTTACCCTTCAACATTCTTTTCAAACTTAGAACTTGTTCGTCCATATGATCCTGAACAACCTTTAGGGCATTTTCCAAATATTCCCTTGACACGAAGTCAGGTAAACTAACACCTGGATCACTTAGATTACCAGTTGTAACAACAGTTGAAAAAACTGTTGTGCCTACGTTCAGTGTTGGCGTAATAGTAGCACTGGTAGGACTTCCAACCTGTCCTAGTGGTAAGTCAAGAGACTCCACTCTGGTCGTTCCAACAAGTTCAGTAAGAAATGCAGTTTGAGCAACAGATGCTCTCGACTCATGTGTACCTAAGTGTATTGACTCTAGACTCGAGGTGCATAGAATCGATGTCATAGGCTGGGGAAGAAGCCTACTATTTTCAATATCCACATTCTCCGATTGAGAAGCAAATAGATTATATGCTAAGTCCCCGTGTGAAGATGAAACAACTGCTTGTTGAGAAGCAGTTGAGTGGCTGGGAGGGGTGTAATTGCATAGCTGGGCTAGCTATGTCTGTTTCAATACCAACATTCAATGAATGAATGTCGATAGCAGATGTGGGTGCCCGACTAACTGTATCAGCTGGAATAAGAGCATTTTCTTCATTTTGAGCTCCACTCACACCCTCACCATATTTTTCTCCTTCCCTTGCACTCAACCTCTTAGCATTTTCAACTTGTACGCCCTCATCTCCTTCAACTGGAATATCATCCAGCAAACGATGGAAATCATCGTAGCTATCACCAAATTCCTCATCGACATTGAAAGATAAAGAATGTAGACTTGGGCAAGTCTGTTGATCTTGATTCTCAGGAAATATATCTTCAATGTCAATATTAAATCCGCCCCAAATTCCTCATCAACATTAAATCCGCACCAAAAATCTCAGGAAAGTCAAAATCCGCACATTAAATCGTACAATTCACAATATGCTCAATATTAAGTCGCACAAAGTATCAAACGGATAACAACTAAATCGCACACAGTGTCAAGCGGATTAACTCTAAATCGCACAGAGTGTTACTCGGATTATCTCTAAATCGCACACCAAAAATTCTCACAGATTCACTAAGTCTTAAATCGCACAAAGAGGTATACGATTTATCCTAAATCGGTCAAAGAGTTATACGGTTTATCTTCAGTCACAAACACAATTTTATCAACTTTTTATCAAAATTTTGGATCAAAACTCGAAAATTTAAGAACTTTTGAACGAACATAAAGTTTTCTAAAAATCCAAAAATTCTTCAAAATTGCCTCAAAACATGATTAATTTGCAAAATCGTGTGAATCAATTTTGATCAGTATGTAATCGCGAACTTCATACACCAAATTTTAACAATTAACTCCCAAAAATGACAAGATTAGAGTAGAAAAGATGAAATTTGTCAAGAACACGAAGAACACAGTTATGAACAGTGACTAAAATCCAGAAAATCGTGCGAAAATCCTCGAATTTTGTGTAATTCTTCTATCAAATTGCTGCTCCTATGCTCTGATACCAATTGAGAATCCCAATTATCAATCAAATCAGATAAATCTTCAAAAACACAATGAGAGGAGAGAGAGAATTTCACCAAGCTTGAAAGTATATTTTTTGAGAGAATATTACAAAAGTGATTAGCAAGACTAAGCTTCTAAAACCTATTTATACTAAGAAAGCAATAACACTAACTATTACAAAATGAGAGAAACAACTTGAATACAACTTGTCAGCACAATCTTGAACCCAACAAATACACAAAATCAAGCCATACATCTCCACATATCCACAAACCTTATATTATACAAATATTCCAAGTATATTTACATATCAAAATAAAAGTATGATTTAACAAAAACTTTATCAAATAATAACAATTTCTTTGAAATATCATTTTCTTATATTTTTCTCTTGCCTTATCCTAAAATGATGGATGATCTGCAAAACAGATTAGTACAATAATTGAACGTTAAACCAAAAGGCCTAGTGAGGAAATTTCTTTTTCACAAAACATAACTTTCTTCAAACCCAAGATAGACCAAACTTGGGACCTTAATATAACATTTCATTTATCGCGGTTACACCGCCATTTCATCTATTGCGGTTACACCGCCATTTCATCCATCGCGGTTACACCGCCATTTCGTCCATCGTGGTTACACTGCTATTTCATCTACTGCGGTTATTAATATACCACTTTGACTTATCCAGACAACACTATGTCCGAGAAGAAGTTACCAGACAAAACCTTAATCTTATCCGGACATTATTTTGCCCGATGAAGTGTTATCGGACAATACTACAACATATGGTCAAATGCTGCCTTATCCGATGAAGGTTCTTATCTAGATTCTACTTTAACCGGTAAGGGGTCGTATCTGGACACAACTTTAATCGGTGAGGGGTCTTATCCGGATGCTACTTTAACCGGTGAGGGGTCGTATCCGGATGCTACTTTAACCGGTGAGGGGTCTTATCCGGACAAAGCTTATGTATGAGAAAGTGGCCTCATCGGTCAATACTTTAACCGATGAGGAACCTCATCGGACAAGCTTTGTTCGATGAGTTATGTTCTTGCGAGATTTAACAGGAGATAAAGTAACGGTAATCATATATGGTTTGAATCTCATTAAAACAACATAAACCAGAACTTTATTGGATTGTACTGTGAAGATATGATAACCAGATATACTGAAAAGCAGTAGTGTACTCACCTTTTTGCCTTAAAGATTCAGTTTCTGGATCTGTTCTTTTTGTTCTGAGTTCTTCCAAGTTTTTCAAAGAAGATTTGGTGATATTGAATTTTTGGTAAACCTTTCCTCTTACACCTGTACTTGCTATTTATAGCAAGTACACAACCGATAATACAAGGGGGGGGGGTGTCTACCATACATCCTCCCCCACCCTATATATATATATATATGTATATACTCAAACATAATTATAGAGAAAAGAACCATAAACCGATTCCTCTCCAACCGTTGAATGCCAAACACTAACCCCAAACTTTCCATTACCAAACTGCTTTAATACCTGATCAACTATAATCTAATAACTGAATATTACAATATCCCCTCCTTAGAAGAATTCCGTCCTGAAATTCACTAAGAAAACAAATAAAGATATTTCATTCGCATTTTTGATTCTAATTCCCAGGTGGCTTCTGGCCCCTTGTGATAATGCCATTGAACTTTCACTAATCTGATTTCTTTATTCCGCAATTTTTTTACTTTGAATTCAGTAATAGCTTCAGGGGTTTTTCAAAACATAACCTCTCATCAATCTTAATTTATGGTAGAGGCACGACTACATCAGGCTTTGCTAGACACTTCCTTAAATTAGACACATGAAAACTCAATTCCATAGGAAGTTCTAATTTATATGCCACTTCTCCAATTCGTTCAAGGATAGGGAATGATCCGCTATACCTTGGGCTTAACTTGCCTTTGTTTCCAAAACAAATCACTCCTTTCCAAGGTGATACCTTCAATATCACATAATCACCGACTTGAAACTCAATCGGCTTCCAACACTTATTAGCATAACTTTTCTGACGGTCTTGGACTGTTTTCATCCGTTCCTGAATCAGATTAATTTTATTTGCCGTCTGATGAACTATTTCCGGTCCAGCCAGCTGTTTCTCACCTACCTCGTTCCAACATAACGTTGTTCGACATTTTCGTCCATATAATACCTCGAAAGGTGCTACTTGGATACTCGAGTGATAACCGTTATTATAGACGAATCCGATTAATGATAAATGATTATCCCATGATCCTCCAAAATTAATGACACATGCTCGAAGCATATCTTCTAGTGTCTGGATTGTTCGTTCACTTTGTCCATTTGTCTGGGATGATAAGCAGTACTTAACTTAATTTGTGAACTCATTTCTCTTTGAAAACTTTTATAGAACATAGAAATGAATCGACTGTCTCGATCAATAATTATCGATAACGGAACACCATGACGTGTTATCACTTCATCAATGTATAATTTTCCCAACCTATCTATCAAACATGATTCTTTCATCGGTAAGAAATGAGCAGATTTGGACAATCTATCCACAATAACCCATATGGCGTCAAAACCCTTTGGTGTTTTAGATAATTTGGTTATGAAATCCATAGTGATATGATACCATTTTCAAATCGGAATTTCTAACGTTTGCAACTTACCGTATGGGCGTTGATTCTCTATTTTCACTTGCAAACATGTCATACACCGTTCAACATGTCTGACTATATCTTTCTTCATACCTGGCCACCAATAGTGTTGTTTCATGTCTCGATACATTTTGTTTGTACCCGGGTGGACAACAAAATGAGATTTATGGGCTTCACTTAAAATGCGTTCTCTGAGATTACCATAAAAGGTACCCAAACTCTGCCTTGAAAACATAACAATTCCTGGCCGTTATTCATTAATTCAGATATCATCCCACCAAGTCGTTCTTGTTTGATTTTATCTTCTTTTACAGCATAACTTTAAAATCTTTGCAATTCTTTCTAAATACTTGGCAATAATTCAATTCCTAATGCTATAGCTTTAATTGTTCCACTTCTCTCTTTTCGGCTTAAAGCATCAGCTACCACATTTGCCTTACTAGGATGATACAAAATCTCGCAATAATAATCAGCAACCAACTCTAACTATCGTCTTTGGCGCATATTTAACTCCTTCTGATGGAACAAATGTTGCAAACTTTTGTGATCCGTAAAAATTTGGCATTTAGTCCCATAAAGATAATGCCTCCAGATTTTTAAAGCAAAAACCACAGCCGCCAGCTCCATAACATGAGTGGGGTATTGCTTTTCATGGTCTCTAACTTATGTGATGCGTAAGCTATAAGCTTTCCATGTTGCATTAGCACATAACCCAGACCCAACTTTGAGGCATCACTATAAACCACAAAATTTTCTGTTCCATCTATTAAGATAAATTGGCACGCTACACAATTTATCCTTCAATTTCTGGAAAGCTTTAGCTTGCTCCTATTTCTATTCAAATCTTACATTCTTTTTCTTCAATCCAGTTAGCGGAGTAGTTATAAGAGAAAAATATTGTATGAAATTTCGATAATAACCCTCCAATCCAAGAAAACTTCTGATTTTAGTTGGGGTTTTCGGCGCTTCCCATTTTTCAATAGCTTCAATTTAAAAGGATCTACCTTGATACCCAATTCTGAAGTAACATGACCCAAAAACAGGACCTCTCGTATCCAAAACTCACATTTTGACATCTTAGCGTATAACTTTTCTTGTCTCAATAATTATAGAAGTAGTCTTAAATGGTGAGCATGGTCTTATTCTGATCGAGAATATATCAGAATATCTATACTATATTATAAAACATTTGACAAAAACTTTTAAAAACCACTTTTTATGCATAAAGTATTATTTATTAATGCATATTACTTAAAACTTAAGATTACAAGTAGATTGTGCGTAAGTACAACTTATTAAAGCTCCATATATGAATTCGTGTAACTAATTGCAGATAAACATAATCAAATACAGGATAAACATCTCATTTTAAATATAAAATATTTAAAATATAATTGTGATAATCATTGAGTTCTAAGAGAATACTTAATTATTATCATTATGAAATTCTATATTATTAAACCAAAAACAAA
>NW_020200606.1:153195-170121 GCF_001531365.2 Cynara cardunculus var. scolymus
TAGTTGATTTGATATTAACATTGATATATATTTTTTAAAGTTTTTTTGACATCTTTAAATTTATATTTTATTCAAAAATAAAATCATTATTGTTTTCTTAAAAACACATAAAATCGTATTATAACATCGACAGAGACAAATAATAAAATAGAACATTAAAATCGAGATGTGTCTCGCTGTATTGCGCGAGTACTCTTCTAGTCATCAATAAAGACAATAAAAAATTTATCGAGATACGGACGACACACTCTATTCATCATTCCGTAAAAGCGGTTGGTGCATTTGTAAGTCCAAACGACATAACCAAATATTCATAGTGCCCATAACGTGTACGAAATGCCGTTTTCGACACATGTTCGCCTCGAATATTCAGCTGATGATAATCGGATCGTAAATCAATCGTAGAAAAGTAAGTATCCCCAACCAATTGATCAAACAAATCATCAATTCTTGGAAAAGGATATTTATTTTTTATTGTTAATTTATTCAATTCCCGGTAATCAATGCACATTCTCATTGATCTGTCCTTCTTCTTGACAAACAACACTGGCGCACCCCAAGGAGAGGTACTTGGTCTAACAAAACCTTTATCCAATAATTCTTTCAGTTGCGATATTAACTTCTTTAATTTAGACGGAGCTAGCATGTATGGTGCATGTGCGACTGGCGCCGCTCCAGGCAATAACTCAATCTTGAATTCTATTGATCGATCAGGAGGTAAACTCGTCAAGTCTTTTGAAAATACTTCCGAAAACTCTCTTACAACCGGAATATCCTTTATCTTATTCTTTTCTTTCTTTAAATAATTTGTGTGAGCTAGAAAACTAACACATCCTTTCTACACGTACTTCCGGGCATTTATAACAGAGATAAGGCTGGAATAACGATCCCGTCTTTCATCGTAGATTATAACCGGTCCCTTCTCCGGTAAATCTATATGAATCATTTTTTCATTGTAGACTATATTAGCTTATTTTTAGCCAACCAGTCCATGCCCACAATTATACTAAACTTTCTTAATGGTATAGGAAATAACTGTATAGGTACCTCACACCTTTCTACGTTTATGGAACAATTATCAAAAATTTCTTTAACCGACACTTCACTATCATTTGCTATTTCTACTACCAACACCTCATCTAACATTTTAGATTCTAAATGCGCGCAACTAATAAATGATGGTGACATGAAAGAATGATTTGCACCAAAATCAAATAATACTTTGACACATACTGAATTGACGAAGAATATACCTGTCACCACTTCAGGATGTTCTTCTGCCTCGCCTCTCATCATCTGAAAGGCTCGTCCTTTAGCCATTGTCTCGCCACGTCTTATTTCCCCATGACCTCTAGGGACATTACGATTCACCATTTGCCCGCGAATGGGTGGAACATTGCCATATCCTCGGCCCCCAGAATAAGTAAATCCTTGCCCCCAACAAAACCAGATCCCCATCCCTTAGCGTGCGAATAATCGATGTTTACATGCTGAGAAGAATTGCACGTAAAGCATCTTTCCGACCATTCGATAATCTCAGGCTATATGCCTTGATTCTTGACATTTGTAACATGTTCGTGACTCTGTGTTGCAGTTTACTTTAGGGGTGAGCATAGACGGGTACCCACCCTATTTGACAGGAACCGGAACAGGCGGTTCTTGAGATATTGGAACCGGAACCGGAACCGGTTAGAGCACTTCTTGAATTTTTGGAACCGGAACCGCGGGGAAACGGTTTCGGTTCCGGTTACCCGCTTCCGGAAATATTAAAATTTTGTTATTTAGAAATAAAAAATAAAACATTGCCAAAACACTAATAAATAAATAGGAATACAAATTATACGGAATAATGACTACAAATATTAACGATTACAAACCATAATAGACTAATAGTAAATGTTGAAAGTTTAACGATTACATACAATAATTATAAAGGTTCAATGTTTAACGATTACATACTACGAATCCAATTAAATTTACAATTTGAAAAAAGTACGAATCATTTTATCTCAAATTATGAATCTAGAGTTCTAAGTTCTTGACCTAATTTAATCTAGTATTAAAAAAATTAATTATTTTTTTTAGTTGAAAAATACCGGGTACCCTCCGGTTCCGGTTCAGGGTACCCGCCGGTTCCGCGTACCAGGTCCTGGAATCGGTCCCAGCGGGTACCCGGCGGGTAATGGTTCCGAAAAATTGAGAACCGGAACCAGAACCATTCTCAATCGGTTCAGTATTTTAGGAACCGGAACCAGAACCACTCATATCGGTTCCGGTTCCGGAATCGATAGTTCCAAGGCAGTTCCGGTTCCGCAAGTGGGTACCCGATTCCGCTGCTCACCCCTAGTTTACTTGATGTACTTTATGACATCGTGCACATGCTTTATCAACAAACCTTGAGATTGGTCGATTCAGATTTTCAGCAAACCTAGGTCTTCGAAAATCAGTTGCTACTGTTTCTCCTTTCCTTTTCCAACCTTTTCTTGTGGTTGGAAGTTGATATGTTGTTCCAAAATTTCTACAGCATCAACTGCCGCTTAAAATGTAGTCGGGTTTTTGGATATTACATATTTCCGGAGGTTAGACTCCAAACCCCAAATATACTTCCTAACTTTACTACTTTCGGTTGCGATATATGCCTCAGCAAACTGAGACTGTTCCATAAAAACCTCGGTATACTGACGAACCGTCATATTACCTTGCTCCAAACGAAAGAAATCGTCCTCTAGCTTTTGAACATCAACTTCTGGACAATATTGAATTTTAAACTTTACTAAATTCCTCCCACAACATGGTCTTTAAAATATTCGGATCAGAACTTGAGAGAATTTCCCAACAATATAGTGCACTTGACTGCAACCTGGATACAACAAACATTACTTTCTCTTCTTCTGCACTTTTACTTGTCTGCAGACTTAATTCGATTTCTTTAAACCAAAACATGGCTTTAACAGGATCATGTTTTCCAGAAAACTTAGGGGGTTTACAGGCAAGAAACATCTTGATATCCCCTCCTTTCTGTACTGACGACGAGGTTGGTGGTGCGGACATAGTCGTTACCGGTGTACTGGCTCCGGGTTCTTCTTGAAAATTCGGATTCCTTATTCCTTCCGGGTTATTTTGTGCGGAACGTCCTAACAAATTTACCATATTTTCCTAAAATTTTCCCAGTTCGGATGCCAACATTTCCTGGGTAATAAAACCAGGCTCATGAGCACGACTTCTACCCCTTGCTCTGCCCCGTCCATAACCTCGCATAGAACTTTCTTGAGCTGATAATCCTATTCTGTATAGGATTCTTGTTGAGTATTTCTTCTCCTTCCTCGTCCTCGACTTTGACTTCGTGTTTCAATGGTCATAGCATTTTGTTGATCTTCTTCTCTATTTACCATTCCTCTTCCCCGGCCTCTTCCATGGACAAAAGAAGTTCTTCCAGATCGATTGAGATTATCTGCCATTCTTTCTTAGTATTTGTATTACTTTTACGTCCTTACTGTCATAATAAACACATATACGGTTAATCACATACCAAAGTATGATAACATGTTTACCCATAGATCAAGTATCTGTAACTCCATATTACATTAATCTCAAGTAATCTAACTTTATCATACTTATCATCATAATAGGTTCAATCATAACACATTCCCAGGTCCATAATCCCAGTGGAACCTATTATCACATAATCCACACCTCTAGTTTAAGTCTAAGTATCAAGATAATACCCAGATCTCTTAAACTAAGGCTTTGATACCAATTGTAACAATCCATATGTACAAAACAGTTCTAATACACAAAATGAAGCCTTACATCTCCACATATCCACAATCCTTTTTCTTAAACTTCTATCTAGTCTATTCGGACCAGAGACTCTAATTATCTGGAAGTCTCTAGTTGAATGGAACCCGTGATTATTTTTGGGATTATGAGTATATAAGCTCAGGTTGGTCGGAGCAGAAGCTCTGGTTAACTAGAGGAGTTGATTAAATAAAATTGTTCTTTAGAACAGAGGAGCTCTGGTCTTTAGTAACCAGAGGGGCACTAGTCCTTAAGAGCTCGAGGAGCTCTGACCAGTTGAGCCAGAGGAGTTTTGCATCTCTGTATTTTATAACTAATACAAATTTCAGGGGGTATATATCTGTATATGTGAAAAGATGATTTAAAATATAGTTTTGGTGATCTTCACCCTGTAATTGCAAAGAAAGGGTTATCTCACTAGACCTTCTGGTGTAATCCTCATTTTGTGTTTTAGATATGAATTCCAGGACCAACAGGGTCTCGGGATGTTAAAGGGAAGGGGAAAATATGATTATTTTCCTTATGTGCTTATCTACTGTAACAATCCATATGTATAAAACAACATTAATATACAAACTCAAGCCATATATCTCCACATATCCACAAATCTTATATTATACAAATATTCCAAGTATATTTACATATCAAAATAAAAGTATGGATTAAAAAACATTTTATCAAATAATAACATTTTCTTTGAAATATCATTTCTTTACATTCTTCCCTTGCCTTTATTATGGGATGATGGATGATCTGCAAAACAGATTAGTACAATAATTAAGCATTAGACCAAAAGGCCTAGTGAGGAAATTTCCCTTTCATAAAACATAACTTTCTTCAAAACTCAAGATAGACCAAACTTGGACCTTAATATAACATTTCATTTATCGGGGTTACACCGCCATTTCATCCATCGCAGTTATACCACCATTTCATCCATAATGGTTATACCGCCATTTCATCCATCGCGGTTATTAAAGACTACCTTGACTTATCCGGACAACACTATGTTCGGAGAAGAAGTTACCTGACAAAACCTTAATCTTATCCGAGCATTATTCTGCCTAGTGAAGTGTTATCGGACAATACTACAACATATGGTCAAATGCTGCCTTATCCGATGAAGGTTCTTATCCGGATGCTACTTTAACCGGTGAGAGGTCGTATTCGAACACAACTTTAACCGGTGACGGGTCTTATTCTGATGCTACTTTAACTGGTGAGGGGTCGTATTCAGATGCTACTTTAACCGATGAGGGGTCTTATCCGGACACAACTTTAACCGGTGAGGTGTCTTATCCGGACAGAGCTTATGTACAAGAAAGTGGCTTCACAGTTAATACTTTACCCGATGAGGAGCCTCATCAGACATGCTTTGTCTGATGACTTCCGTTCTTGAAAAATTTAATAGGCGATAAAGTAACAGTAATCATATACAGTTTGAATCTCATTAAAACAACATAAATCAAAACTTTATTGAATTCTACCATGAAGATATGATAACCATGTATACAAAAAGCAGTAGGGAACTCATGTTGGTTCCGCTAGGGTCTACAAGATGTGTATAACAATTTGTAGAAGGGGAGGGGATGAATACAAACACATTAAACTTTTTTAAATTTAAAATATATATTGATAAAGAAAGACCAATACAGATTTCACAAGATTGTTTGCAGAAAGATAAGGTAAATAAAACCTATCTAAACAACCTAAATTTACACACTAGTTCTTAGCAAATATAGAAAAGATTTGCTGTAAAAGACATAGAAGGATGTTAGTTCTTTCTGGGTAAGAACTAATTTAGAATACAAAAAGGAATTCTAACTTGCTTTAGAAGAAAAACGAATTAGATGTGTGTTCTTTTACTTATGAACGTAAGTTAGGGTTCAAGAGTAAGTATTAGTATCTTTGCTTGGAGATAGAGCACATCTATTTATACCCATTGCATTAAATGCACATTTAATGCAACGTAGTAGGGTTAGAACACTAGCCAAGCCTTTAGAGAAAGACTTGTCCTTTGCTACAATGAATAGTACAAAAGCCTATTCATGAGCAGATATCTTTTCACAAAGTTGGTGGGTAGTAGAGTCAACTAATTGGCTCCGTACCGTACTATACTTTAGAAAGGGTATGGGTTTGTCCTTTGTGTGTATAAGGACAAGACAAAAGCAATCGTGCTCAACAAGCTTCTTTTGATTGCTGAATGCTAGAATAACCTGAAGGTCTCTTCAGCATTCGCTGAGGCTTGGGCAGTCTCCACATATGTGTAGACCAGGTTGTAATAATTGAATACAGCTTCAGATCACACACTCATCAGTCTCTAATCTTTAGTTTTAGTCTTCGACTTTTGCTGAAGGTTCTTTGGTGTGTGTTTTGTCTTCTTGAAGTATCGCTGTCGCTGATAGAATTTACAATGCATGTTCTCAGCGATCACTGAACAGACTCAGTGATGATCGCTGGAACTGAAAGACAGAAACATAAAATACTTCGTATAAGGTAAAAGGGATTATCATCAAATCACTGAGAGATAGGATCAACGATCTCCCCCTATTTGATGATAACAAGACAACATAAAGAAAGTTGTCTTATCAAATAATAGTAAGGAAAAGTTACATATAAAGTACATGTCCCTTTTAACTATTTTGGGATCTTTTTCAGTGAGTTAGTCTTTATTTAGGAAATTTTCTTAAGTTTAAGTCTAAGAAAAATTACAATAAAGGAAACTAAAACTGAAAGCTTATTCACTGACTTGTGTCCGTATTACTCTTTTCAGGGATCTTTTTCAGTGATGCACAAAAAACACTTATAATATATTCAAAGGAGATATTACAAGAGCTTCAGTACTTGTCTAAACTTACATAATATAAGAATAGTCACTGAAAGTAGATATAGTAAATAGATTACAGTACATGGACAATATTACAAAGAAAATAAACTAGTCTATGTTGTTCAGATTTATGTAACCAGGTACATCTTCTCCAAGCTTCTTTCGACGTAGGAATTCCCTTCTTATCTTTCGGTCCATAACTCTTCCTTTTAAGTCATCATCTAGCCAGAACATGAGATATACAAGGTGTTCCATAGGGCATAGATGTAACTCAGACATTCTCTGAAATCTTACTTCACTGTCATAGTCAAGGAATATAACTCCTGACTCAGGTTTGAAGTGCACAATGTTGGGTACATAAGGACCTTTCGCTGGTAATGCAAGATTCAAAATAGAGATGTCTGGACTCTCATAATCCTTTAGGATTTCATCTTAGGAGAACTTTGTTTCATGTTTGTTCCTCAGGGATGGTCCATCATTAGGACTATAAGGTCTTTTCTTCCTTCCTCCTTTCTTCAGCGTTGGCCTTTCAGGGATTGCGACATACCTGAACACCTTCTTGATAAGATCGTTGATGATGTCTTCGATAATCAGCTTATGTTTGGATTTGGAGCGCTGAATGGATTGTCTGATTTCCAGCCATTCACTGTAGCCATACTCGCGAAGATAGGAGGGATACTCGGTCACGACATCRAGATTGTCCCTGGTGATGAGCATTGAGAGCAACGTTCCATCGTCTTTTGATCGTCCGCTGATGTTGACGCTCTTAATTGGGTGAGGACTTACTCTTTTGTTTATGCTTGCTTCGCCCAGCGCTTGTCCTGCTCAGCCAGCTTCAGGCTTTTCTCATGCTCAGCTTCTGCAAGAGAGAGGAGCTTAGCTTGGGCTTGGACAAGATTCATCTCTTTTTGGACTTTCTCTTGGGAAGAACTTTCTCAGCTATAGACTTGGCCAACTTTAGGCTGTCCTCAGTCTGCTTCTTTTGAATTTCTAGTTCTCAGCTCTTAATGCCTCGAGTCTCTCAGCTTCGGTCAGGAAGTCGAACTCACCACCACTAGAGGTACGAAGAGGGATTTTTACTCTAGTCTGGTCGAGTGACTCCCTGAGCTGAGTCATCTGCTGGTTGGTAGGAGTGCTGGAGATAGGGTTCTCAGGTAATCTACTTGAGTTCTTAGTTGTTCTTGAGAGAGAAGCAAAGTTTTGTCAAAGATATTTGAAAGCGTAAAGAAAATATGAGGAAGAGATCCCATATTTATAGGTAGGAGGAGAGAGAAGCAAAGTAGGAGAGAGGAAAAATACGACGGTTGAGGAAAGGCCATGATGAGAAATATGACACGTTCTCATCCATGATTGGATGGAAGATAAAGTAGGTCGCGTGTATCAGACCTTTTTGCGCGTCTCAAAGCATCTCGTATTGTAAACAGAGAATGTCGTCATTAAGACGGTTGATTAACTATTTTTTTTAAAACGAAAATGTTTTTAAGAAATTTAAAGAGTCACATTCAGTGATAGAAAGACCAATGATTAAACCTTCTAAAACATTTTGATCACTAAATAAGAAAATCTTCAGTGATGATTTTGTTTTAAGATAAAGAACTGAAAATAACTTAGAATATTTTCATAAGGACTTCAGTGTCAATGATAAGAGAATCATTGAAACTGACATTTAAAAGCATTTGAATAACTGAAGATGGAAAGGTTCAATGATCATTTTGATTTTAAGAAAAATATAAGTATAAAAGAGATATACTTACATAAAAATGTTCAGCGAGCAAAAGAATCACTGAATTAAACTTTGGAAATGTTTTGATCATTGAAGAAGGAAAGCTTCAGTGATAGTTTTTGTTTTTAAGAAAAAGAGTAAGTAAACACACCTTATAGAGTGTAGATACATTTACTCAAAAGTTTAGTGATAGAGATAGAGCACTGAATCATTTCACTTACTGATTGGTGTTATAGCTGAAGAAAATTATTCTAATCCGTTTAGCATCCCAGATCACTGATCAAGACGTTAAATCTTGTCTCATCAAGAGGCTTGGTGAGAAGGTCAGCGAGCTGATAATCAGTTGGAACAAAGTGAAGTTTAATGTCACCATTCATAACATGATCTCTGATAAAATGATATCTGATCTCTATATGTTTGTCTTGGAGTGAAGTACATGGTTGTTTGCAATTGCAATAGCACTGGTGCTATCATAATATATAGGAATCTTTGAGAACTGAAGATCGTAGTCTTTTAGTTGGTTTTTCATCCAAAGAAGTTGGGCACAACAACTTCCAACGGCTACATATTCAGCTTCAGCGGTTGATGTGGACACTGAGTTTTGTTTCTTACTTGTCCAGCTCACCAACTTTCCACCTAGAAGCTGATAGCCTCCAGTGGTGTAACACCCCAATTCCACACATTGCATGTAACTCATATTTCATACATAAGAAGTACATGTTTATATACCACATAGGTCCCCTTAGTACAAGAATCTACCCACACGGTCCAAAACTTCAAAATACAATTCTTGTACTAATCAACTTTCGTCTATCAAAACTATACATATCAAAGACAATTGTTCATGCAGATATGCATATAGGAAAATATTACATTTTCCCCTTCCCCTTACCGTCAGTACCTCCTGCAATACATATTTAAAATCACAAAACGAGGGTTAGACCGAAAGGTCTAGTGAGTTACCCTATTTATGTTATTGCAGGGTGAAAATCACCAAAATTTTTATGTAAAACAACTTTTGATATATATATATATATATAAATATATATGAACAAGTAAGAACATATTACCAGTACCTTTCACTTTTCAAGCCAAACTCTCTACTTGTAAATAATGCATCAAAACCCCAAATAGGTTTGTACTAAACAGGTATATCATAGTGCCACTTTTAAACCTTTCTAACTAAACAAGGTTATTCAAAGTTTCAGGCCAAATCAGTTATTTCCTTCTTAATAACATCCAGATTATGATTTCCAATAAGAACCCTGATCCTAAACCTTTAAATCACAAAGAAATAAAGATTCCACACCACGGTAATCTTAGATGATATAATAGTAAGAGTTATATTACATAACACACATAAAAATGCCACCCTTATATCCAAAGGTACACCACTCCTTGATATGCCACCCTTATCCCATGGTACACTTCTTCTTGATATGCCACCCTTATCCCATGGTACACCTCTCCTTGATATGCCACCCTTATATCCTCATCAAAACATTTCGTAAAATAATTCCATATTGAGCAGACCGCAGTCATAAATGTTCCAGTGGAATATCATTAGTTCAAAATCATTTTTATCAAAATTTCTATTTCTTTAAAAGAATCAACAAAATGATAAGTCAACACATAATCCGGTTAAACCTTGGCCGGATTACCAATCCGGACAACACTATTCATTGTGTCCGATTTACCACTTCGATTAATTCTCAAAACCTTGTCCGGATTACTAATCCGGACAACACTATTCATGACTTGTCCGAGTTACAAGTAAAATGGTCACCCTTTAGTCGTATTCATACTTCTCCGTTAAAAACACTTAACATAAATTCAAAGTTCATAAATCGCTCAACACCTAAACCGGCTAATACATTGGTCGGATTACCCTTAAACCGGGTGAGACCATGTCCGGTTTACTTTTAAATTGCTCGACCCTTATCCGGTTTACATTTAAATCGCTCAACTCTTGTCCGGTTTATTCTAATCCGGACAACACATCCGATTTAACATAATCCGGTCAAAATTATCAATTGTCAAATAAACATTTCAAAACTCAATAAACATACAATTTAAAGTGTTTTGAAAGCATTTAACTACTCACCTTAAATTCCTTTTGAAAACCACTCACTTGAAAACCAACTTGTAATCCGGTCACCACTTCCTCTTCTTAAATCGCACACTTCTCTCAATTTTTGCAAGAAGAGATAATGGGAGGCTTCACCCTCCTTTTTATACTTTCCTTTTCTGGAAAGTCGGCTATCATAGCCGAATATGGGTATGCTCAAATCTACTTATGTATATACCACATGCATGTGCTTCACATATCATGCATATATGCTCACAAATACATACACCCAATTCATGCATGTATAAACATGCACATAAGTATTTATGTACACACATACAATCTCATACATGTATCCATATTATGCATATAATTTCACATACTAGCATAATCAAATATAACAATTATCATGCTGTTACATAATCATTTTTCAAGAAATCACATATTAATTACCTCGAGTGATAACTAGAATCCGGTTATCACAAGTGGTGCTTTTCCTATCGATCTTGCAACCTGCAAAATCACTATCTGAATAACCTATTAGGTCAAAACCTGAACCCTTAGGGTACCAGAGACCCAAGTTAGGAGTTTCCTTCAGGTATCTGAAGATGCGGTTTACAACAATCAGATGAGATTCATGTGGTTCAGATTGATATCATGCACATAAGCTAGTAGAATACATGATATCTGGTCGACTAGCTGTGAGATACAACAAGGAACCAATCATTCCTCTATAAACAGTTACGTTTACAGGCTTTCTATTTATATCCTTGCTGAACTTTTTCAGCATATCACGGACATACTTACTTTGACTGATAAAGATACCTTTACCTGATTGCTTGATCTGGAGACCTAAAAAGAATGTTAGTTCTCCCATCATGCTCATCTAGTATTCTTTCTTCATGCGATCAGCGAATCGAAAATATAAAGAGGGATAAGTGGAACTAAAAATAATATCATCAACATAAATTTGGACTAGAATGATATGACCTTTAACTTTTCTAAGAAATAAGGTCTGGGAAATCTTTCCACGAACAAATTTCTTAGAGATGAGAAATGAGGAGAGGGTATCATACCAGGCACGAGAAGAGCCTGTTTCAACTCATAAAGACCTTTATCCAAACGATAGACATGGTTTGGATATTTAGGGTCAAGAAACCCTGGAGGTTGTTCAACATAAACTTTCTCTTGAAGTTTTCCATTAAGCAAAGCGCTCTTTACATCCATTTGGTAGACTTTAAAGTCTCTATAGGCAGCAAAGGCTAGGAAGAGTCGAATTGCTTCGAGTCTAGCCACTGGTGCGAAGGTCTCGTCATAGTCGATTCCTTCTTCTTGTCTATAACCCTAAGCAACAAGTCGAGCCTTGTTACGGGTTAACACACCTTTTTCATCTAACTTGTTGCGATAGACCCATTTGGTGCCTATCACTGTCTTGTCAGATGGACGTGGGATAAGGTACCATACTTTGTTCCTATCAAACTCAATGAACTCCTCTTGCATGACAATGACCCAACTAGGGTCAGAGATAACATCACTGATACTCTTGGGTTCAACTAAGGAAAGAAAGTTGACAAAGAGACATATATTACCTAGACCACGACGAGTCTTAATATATGCACTTGGATCACCAAAAATTTGATGAATTAGATGGTCTTTAGTCCATCGCTGAGTTGGTAGAGGATTATCATCTGAGTAGAGAAGTTCAGAAACAATGGACGAGGCTTCAGCTGTAGTATCTTCAGCGATTGGAATAATTGCTAAAGGAGCCTCAAATTCATTGATTGAAACAAGTTCAGATGCTCAAGACATTTCATTCACTGATTGATCAGTGTTTGAAGTAGAAGGAGGAACACAGCTAATGGGCACAGCTGTGACATCCGAAAATTTAAATACCAGGTTAGTAGCTAAATAATACTTTAGAAATATTATTAACACTCAAGTAGAGCGATTAGAGCTTAAGTAGTTAGAAATCCCGGTAGGTTGCGTAGAAAACACTGTTACGACCCGTGACGAACCAGATCGCCTTATAAAATGCCAAACACTCCAACTAATTTTTAAAACTTGCATAAAATATAGAGTCTACATATTTTAAATATTTTTATGAATTTATTTATCTCATAAAATAGGAAATTTGGGCTTTTTTCTCAATTTCTCACAAAAATATCCAACACATTAAAGTATGGGCTAATTTTATTACAAATTTTTTTAGAGCAAGGCCTAGAGGCCCATCTTGTGGCCGGCCCCTCCCCTCTCCATATAAATACATTTTGAATTTTTAAAAATATTCATTCCTCATTCATTTGGCAACCTTTCATCTCCTTATTCTCCCTCAATTTTCACCTACAATTCTCTCCTTCCATCTTCTTCTCCAAGAAAGAAAAATTCATCCCTTTCAATCATAGAAAATAAAAGAGATTCAAGAAGCAAAACTTGAAGAAATTTAAGATCATCTTCTTGTAATCAAAGGTAAGAACACTTGTTAATGTTTTGGCTTCATTTTATGCACTTTTAGTGCCATTTTCTTGTCATTTTCATACTTTTAAGTTTACAAAGGAGAGGTGTTCTTCATTCTAAGTTCTAAGGGTAGATTTTACACCAAATACATGAAAAATGTTCTTAATATGGTGAAAATCCGTGACCTAACCATCTAGAACTTTTGAAAAACAAGAAAAACCTTCATTTCATGCATTTTGTGTTTCTTATGGAATCTGAGTTCTCTTTCATTTTTGTTAACAAGAATATTGTATTTTATATATTYTTACTTTAATATTGAATADTAGAGTGGTTTCCTCTCATAAAATCATCATTTTTGGAAATTTTGATGCATAAAAGTCCATTTTTGCATAAAAGAATGACTTTTTCTCTTGGACAGATTCATTGCATGAGTTTGGAACGACCATATCTGGTTGTGTATGGACTCAATAAGAATTAATCTTCTTCCATAATAATATTTAGTGTAATAGCTTTCAAACCCAAGTGGAATCATGAGAAAATATGACCTTATGACCTCACAACACCCAAAACAAATTTGGTGTGCAATAGTGGTCGGTCAGATATTTTGTGTCTCATTGTTCATCTATAACTCTTAGAAGACACATCAAAACTCATGAAATTTTACCTCTGGAGTGTAGCATAAGGTGTTATTTTTCAAAAGAGTCTAACCCCACCCAAAAACATGGTGATTTAGGGGTTCAACCAATTTTTACAAAATAAGTGTGCAATTTGTCCAAACTTGATAGATTTCCACATGCATGTTTAAACGACCATAACTTCCAAACTATACACCCAAATATGGTGATTATTTTTGTAAAATATTTCCTTATGTGTTAGCTTTAACACTATTCATGAACCACTGAAAAATAATAAGTATAACTCCTTCAAAAGGGTGTAACATTAAGAAGGGGTTTTCTGTTTTGAAAGCTATAACCACTGTTTTGGTAAAATTTGTTTGAGACCCTTCCACTCATCCAAAAATCTTGATTTTTTATCATAATGATCCTAACTCAGTATACTAAAACTTATAAAAAAATTAGGAAAATATACTTCTTGGATGAGGATGAGCCATGGACATTATTGAGACACAAAGATACTGTCAGCATGCATGATTTCTAAAACCACTAAAGATTGGACTCTTAAACCCTATAATAAGCATATAAAGTGCTTAAAACTTGATTTTTTTATCTTAAGAACATAAAGATGCATTTTATATGACGTAAAGGTATAATAGTAACCTTAACCTTTAAAGTTAAAACCGAACACTTTGACAACCGTTCGTTTTTATAGGGATTCACTAAAAGGACTATACCAAGGCGCACCCATTCGATCACTCAACCATCTACACCGTGAAAGGAAAGGTGAGTATTCACGGCCCCTTTTTAAATCCATCGTTATTTGGGGGAAAAGCACGTATAAAAGTAGTTGATGATTGTATGAAATATACAATGTGATTAAATCGTGAATACAAATTGATTATWTGAAATATGCAATAAAATGAAATTGTGAATACGAGCACTAACACCATTTACCCTAGTAAAAATTGTGTTTGGGTTAATTAAGAAGTCCCACTTGGTTACACTACTTATTAACTCGTTAAAAGTGCTAAATGTATGAAAGTTGTTCGCGAGTAAGTAAAAGACTTACTCGAACTAAAAATTGCATAAAGAATTGTTGTACGTTGAAAACCTATGAACTCACCAACTCTTGTAGTTGACATTTGTTTTAACGTGCTTTTCAGGGGTAAAGAAGGTAAATGGTGGCATATAAAAGTAACCGCGTTTCAAACATCACCTCCTAATTTTTGTTTCGTTTTATATCATCGTCATAAGTTACAAACTTGTCGTTTTGGGGATGTATTTGTGGAAATGTAAACTTTGATTAGTGATGTAATGTAATTATAATGTATGGTGGTGTTATTTATACTCTATCACTATGAGACTCTATCTGCTATACCTCGTGTTTCCGCTTTAGCGGGGTGTGACAGATTTGGTATCAGAGTTGTAGGTTATAGAGAATACCGGTTTTCTAAGAAAACCATATACTATAACCCAAAACTTTACAAAATAATTTTCTTAAAAGAGTCTCAAAATTCAAAACGAACATATTACTAATATAACTAGAATGAGTGCCTTCTTAGCATACTTTAATTAGACAGAGCCTGATCACCTATGTCTAATTAAGCATGTATAAGGAGAGACGCAGACCGATTATGTTAGGTGTTCGTATAAAGTTAAGAACTTCTTACTCAAATAAGAAAAGCACGACTTGCATGTGTGGGTTTGCATAAACATTGCATATTTTTGACATTTATTATGATTCGTTCAATAATTTAAATTTTGTTAAATATCGCAGCACTATGTTGTCAACTAATGAATACTCGAACTCCGAAGAGTACGACCCCTCCGAGCATAGTTACGATAGTGACGACGATGTCGCTGAGTCCCCGGCGCGATCACCTACCCCCATGATGTCCCGCTCTATGCCTGCGCATCCATTAGCGGCACATAGAGTTAGTGTTCGGGTCACTGCCCGAAAGAGCATTCCTCCGCCTATGGGGGAGTCATCTCAGTCGCACACCCGTAGCGTGACGCCCCCACCTACTACCAGGGCCTCGTCAGAGCGCTCTCCGGGTATGACCACCTTAGAGAACCTATGGGTTTTGGGCATCGCCCAAGACCTAAAGATGTGTGAGCTTAGGTTGGATCATCATCAACACTTCACCGACGGGGTGATTATGACCCTAGGCACTCAAGGCGATGTGATGGATCGCTCGTTGGAGATGATTAACACCGCTAGGGGAGCGATTAGGAGGTTATATACCTACTTGGCGGTGTTAGCAGGAGTTTTGGCGATAGTGATGGGACTACTTGTTTGGAGTCTAATGCGCTAGGAGACTCTATTTTACTAAGCTTTTGATTGATCAAACTTAGAATCTTCTTTTGAGGCATGTAGTCGTGACTTATGAACAATTTCTTTCTTTTGTTGCACGTCTTTATTTTCTTTACGGATGATGTGGGTTTTTATTTTAGGATGATTAAATTATGTTGATTAATGATTGAATGCCTTTATTATTACAAGTTATTATATATAGCCATGGATGCATGTTTAGATGATTAGCAATAAAACACTTGTATTATGCCGTGCATAATTCAATAAAGTAGATACAGTGATAAACAATAAAAATAACCCAACTTCGATTTTAAATTTGTGCTTTAGAAATATGCCTCCAAGAAGAGAAGATCCCGAAATTGCGAGACTTGTGTCCGAGCAAGTTCTTGCGGGCCTTCCTAATATAGTTAGCCAAGTAGTAGCAGCCTTGAATGCTAACCAATCAAACAACCAAGATACAGCAGCAAATAAAGATTGCACATACAAAGGCTTTAGAGCTTGCAACCCAAAAGAATTCCATGGGACAGAAGGAGCCGTGGGATTACTTACTTGGATTGAAGGTATGGAGTCCGTCCTTCATATCATCAAATGTGCTGAAGGGAGCAAAGTGGAGTTTGCAGCTTGTTTACTGCAAGAACGGACATTGACGTGGTAAAATACCCAGATACAAACCTGAGGCCGGGAAGTAACCAACAGACTTACGTGGGAGGAATTCAAGAAATTACTCAAGGAAGAGTACTGTCCGAGGAGCGTGATCCAGAAGTTAGAAGCAGAACTGTGGAATCACGAAATGAAGGGAAGTGATGTAGACTCATACAGTGCTCGCTTTCATGAGCTGGCAAAACTGGTGCCACACTTAGTATCACCTGAAGAGAACTGAATTGATCTTATGTTTGGGGTTTAGCTCCAGAAATCCGGGGGAATGTGACTTCGGCCAATCCAAAAACACTTCAGGACGCTGTGAACTTAGCGACAAAACTCACCGACAATGCTATTCGGTCAGGATCATTTGCAAATGATAAAGTCAAGGTGTGAAGTCCAAATTTCATACAAATGTGATATCAATCTTCAAGAACACGATGAATGTAAGAATAGAGAGAGTAGATCACCAAATGTAATTTCCTT
>NW_020200606.1:170126-172471 GCF_001531365.2 Cynara cardunculus var. scolymus
ATCTGATTACAATCTGCTAATGACTTGATAATGACAATTACAAAGGAAAATACTATTTATACTAAGGAAGTAATAAAACTACACTACTACAAAAAAATGTAAGATATGGAGAAACTTGAATACAACAATAATGCTCATACTCAAACCCAACATTCTCCCCCTTTGGATTCAAGTTTGGACTCTTGTAAACTTTGTCTTTCTAAGTCTAAGAATTTTCTCTAACCTCCTTAGAGCGTTCCTGTACTGAATCTTCTCCTCGAGCAGATTTATAGCATTGACCAACATATATCTTTCTTTAGAACTCATTCTCTCTGACTCTGCAGCTCGGTCGTTGTTCACCCTTTTCAAATCAAGCGCCCGTCTTACCAACCTTATCATACCATCTGAATACTTGTTCAGCTCACTGAATCTCATAAATTTCTTCACTTGAAGCTGAGCAAAATATATGACTCCGAACTCTGGCTTTTCAAGAAAATCATGTAAACAAGATAAGCATCAATATCTTCTAAGTCTTGATTAGGTCTTTTCAGGTTGATGATTCTTTGATTGTCTTCGAGGCCCATTTGAACATCTATGACCATAGCCAGCTTTACATGACATCGCATAAATCTTTTAATAGCATCAAGAGCAATCAGAGCTCCCTCCTTCCTGTTAGTCATGTTTCTGATCTCAAAGTACATATACTCTAAATCTTCCAAATATAAGCTTGAAAAATCAGCTTCACTGAATCTCCAGATTTGTCCATCTTGTCTATTCACAGTAAAGACAGGATACCAGATTCTCAGAAGTCTTTGAGCATCGATCTGCTTAATTGTGACAACCCGATGCTTGGTACGAACTTCACTAATAGGTAGGCGCTTAGCTTTCAAAAGGTGTTTGTATTCTATACGATAATCTTTGGTTTGTCGATGGATACCAAGGACTTTATCACCGCTCAAAACCTTACGATGACGGATAAAAATTCCAAAGTAGATATCTTCCAAGTATGGCTCTCGGATCCTTTCTCTATCGTAACCTGGAAAATTTGCTCGAATGTGAAATGGTACGTAATAGCATCAAGAGCAATCAGAGATGTTTGATACACCAATTACATCTGCAGTAGAAGATTCTGGAATAATCTGACGGTCATCTTGAAGAGGRAAAACTGGATCTTCATCATTTATATCGGCTTCAAAGTCAAAGTAAAGCCCAGTTGACTCGTCAATATTATCAATGTCCTCTCCAAAATCTTGCTCTCCACCAAGAACAGTAGAAAATACATCACTGAAACCTACATTGACAGACAAGTCCAATAACAACCTTGTCCCTACTGTGGAGTCTGCCGGCTTTTCAACCATTGGCTCGATCATAGGACTTGTCTCCATTTCTTCTTCATCTTCTATAACAATAGCCTCAATTATTCTTTCCCGAACAGACTCCGGGGCAGAAGCTTCAGCAATCACGTCTTGAGTAGATGGCTCATTTTCAACCCTTGCAGCTTGTTCAGATTTAAAAACAAATCGATCAAAAGCCAGATTTAAATCGATCAAAAAGTCAAAATCCGTTCAAGTCAAAATCAATGTACGATCAATATACAAGGAAAAAATCGCTCAATAGACTAATATGCACAAAGGACAAGTCTTACCAAGCGGATTTTCTTAATCGCTCAACTAATCGCACAAAACATAAACAACTTACCCATCGGTTGTGTAAATCGCCCAATAATCCGCACACAAGTTACAAGCGACTTACCAGGCGGATTATATAAATCGCTTGACTATCCGCACAAGGGTTAGCCGGATAAACCTAAATTGAACAAAACTCGAATCACACAAATATTAAATCGAACAAGCTTTAAGCGGATAACACCCTAAAACGATCAAGAATTAACCGGACTAAAGTTCAACCAAAAACACAAATTTCACACTTTTTACCAAAAATATTGGATCAAAACATGAAAAAATATGAGTTTTAAAGAACATTCAACTGAATACGAAAACTCAAATATCGATTAAATCGGGTTCAGAACTTGTTTAAAACCAAAAACAGTGTGAATAAAAGTTGTTCGAAACTCAAATGCTAATCTAGTGTTGCAAAAATTTTCGATTAATAAGCAAGAATCAACCAAAATAAGATCAAATTCAGATTCTGGATGAAGAACACTATGAACGGATTATGAACATCAAAAACCAGATCGATCAATCCACTAAAATTCGTGCAAAAATGTTTAATCCTCTAATCAAAACTGYTGYAGTCTGCTCTGATACCAATTGTGAAGTCCAAATTTCATACAAATGTGATATCAATCTTCAAGAACACGATGAATGTAAGAATAGAGAGAGTAGATCACCAAATGTAATTTCCTT
>NW_020200606.1:172521-192432 GCF_001531365.2 Cynara cardunculus var. scolymus
CTATTTATACTAAGGAAGTAATAAAACTACACTACTACAAAAACATGTAAGATATGGAGAAACTTGAATACAACAATAATGCTCATACTCAAACCCAACACAAGGGTAAGAGAAGAATGGAGGAGCCCGTGAGAAAGAACTACAGCGAGATGGGCGGTAAGGCCCAAAAAGTGATAAGAAACTTTGGGGCTCAGACATAGACAGCAGAAAAGGGCAAGGGAACTTACCCTAAGTGTGATAAGTGCAATAATCACCATGGGGGGAGATGCATCATCTGTCTCAGATGCAACAATAGAGGTCATTTCACTAAAGATTGCAGGAGCGGAGGGAGACGAACATGCCATGAATGCGGAAGTCCGGATCACTTTAGGAATGCATGCCTGAGACTAAACCGAGGGCCAGTTACTAACCCAGCACGACCAGTCAACCAAGGAAATCAAGGAGGCCAAACTCGAGGTCGAGCGTTTGAAATTGGGGTAGAAGAAGCCAGGCAAGACCCGAACGTGGTCATAGGTACATTCCTCCTGAACAATCATTACACATCCGTATTATTTGATTCTGGAGCTGATAGGAGCTTCGTGTCACTAGAATTTAGACCAAAGATTAGTTTAAAGTCACAAAAGCTGAAAGAAGATTTCGTTATCGAGTTTACTAATGGACGGGAAGTTAGGACTAAAGACGTAATAAAGAATTGTACCTTACATTTAGCCAAACAAAACTTTAGCATAGACCTTATTCCAATCAGATTAGGAAGCTTTGATGTAGTTGTGGGTATGGATTGGCTATCCAAAAATCGAGCCGAGATATGTTGTTCTGAGAAGACTATCCGAATTTTAAAAGGAAGTGAAACGCTCGTGGTGCACGGAGAGAAGTCCCAGAGAAATTTCAAGTTAGTGACATGTATGAAGATGCGGAAATACTTAAAAAAGGAATATGTCGCGTTTATGGCCCACATTATGGATAAGGGAATCGAAGAGAAACGCATCCAGGATTTTCCCATAGTTCGGGATTTCCCGAGGTATTTCCTGATGAGCTGCTAGGATTACCCCCGTTACGGCAAGTCGAATTCCACATTGACTTAATTCATGGAGCAGCGCCCGTGGCCAAATTACCTTATCGTTTGGCACCATCGGAAATGAAAGAATTGTTGGAATAACTTAAGGAGCTACTCGACAAAGGATTCATCAGACCCAGCTCTTCATCTTGGGGAGCTCCAGTGCTATTTGTTAAAAAGAAAGACGGGTCCCTTCGGATGTGCATCGATTATAGGGAACTCAATAAGCTGACCATCAAGAACCGATATCCCCTTCCCCGAATCGATGACTTGTTCGACCAACTTCAAGGTGCCACTTACTTCTCAAATGAGGGTCCGTGATGTAGATATTCCTAAGACGGCGTTCAGGACTCATTATGGTCATTATGAGTTCTTAGTTATGCTCTTTGGGTTAACTAACGCGCCGACAGTCTTCATGGATTTAATGAATAGAGTATGTAGGCCATATTTGGATAAGTTCGTGATTATATTCATAGATGACATATTGATATATTCGCAAAACAAGGAGGAGCATGAGCAGCACTTAAAGTTGATACTTGAGCTGTTAAGGGATCAGAAATTGTATGCCAAGTTCTCCAAATGCGAATTTTGGATTCGTGAGGTGCACTTCCTTGGTCATGTGGTAAATGAGAAGGGAATTCATGTTGATCCGGCCAAAGTTGAGGCTATAAAGAAGTGGGAAGCCCCAAGGACCCCGACAGAAATTCGCCAATTTCTCGGCTTAGCAGGTTACTATCATCGTTTTATTTCAAATTTCTCCAAGATCGCAAAACCACTAACGGCATTAACCCAGAAGGATAAGGAGTTTATGTTGGGCGAAAAGCAAGAAGAAGTGTTCCAATTGCTCATGCATAAGCTATGTCACGCACCGATCTTAGCGCTACCAGAAGGTACGAAGAATTTTGTGGTATACTGTGATGCGTCACACCAAGGCTTGGGATGTGTGCTGATGCAAAATGACAAGGTCATTGCTTATGCATCAAGGCAATTCAAGGTTCATGAAAAGAACTACACCACTCACGACTTGGAGCTAGGAGCAGTGGTGTTTGCACTCAAGATTTGGAGACATTATCTCTACGGCACCAAATGCACCATCTTCACTGATCACAAAAGCCTTCAACATATCCTAGACCAAAAGATGCTGAACATGAGGCAACGGAGATGGGTCGAACTTCTCAACGATTATGACTGTGAAATAAAGTACCACCCAGGGAAAGCTAACGTGGTAGCGGACGCATTAAGCCGGAAAGAAAGGGTAAAACCATCAAAGGTACGAGCCATGAGGATGCTGATTCAAAGAACCTAAAAACGCAAATTCTTGAAGCTCAAGAAGAGGCGTTGAAAACGGAGAATCTGAAGAACGAGACCCTGCACCACTTAGAGAAGGAATTCGAAACTCGAGCAGATGGGGTGCGTTACTTCAGAGATAGAGTTTGGATACCAAAGGGTGACAGCCTTCGGTCAACAATTTTGGAGGAAGCACATCGCTCAAGATACTCAATTCACCCAGGAACCGATAAGATGTACAAAGAGCTAAGAGAGTATTACTGGTGGCCTGGAATAAAGAAGGACGTTGCTTTGTACACAAGCCAGTGCTTAACATGCGCAAGGGTAAAAGCTGAGCATTAGAAACCATCTAGTCTTCTTCAGCAACCAGAGATTCCTCAATGGAAGTGGGATCAGATATCAATGGACTTCGTTACTAAATTACCTAGGACTAGGAAAGGACATGACTCAATTTGGGTCATAATGGATCGGCTTACGAAATTCGTGCACTTTTTACCTGTTTGAGAAGACTTCAGTACGGAAAGTCTTGCACAGTTATATATCAATGAGATCGTATCACGTCATGAAGTACCTATTTCTATCATCTCGGACAGAGATAGCCGTTTTACTTCATGATTATGGCGATCAGTTCAAAAGGCACTAGGCACGAGGTTGGACTTAAGCACTTCCTATCATCCTCAAACGGATGGGCAATCAAAAAGGACTATCCAAATGCTAGAGGATATGTTACGAGCCTGTGTGATAGACTGTGGAGGTAGTTGGGATACTCATCTACCATTGGTTGAATTTTCATACAACAATGGCTATCACACCAGTATCCAGTGCGCACCATACGAAGCCTTGTATGGGCATAAATGTAGATCCCCACTCACCTGGTTGAAAATTGGTGACATACAGCTGACTAGTATCCAGGAGACAACCAACAAAATCTTGATCATCCAAGAAAGACCTAAAGCTGCAAGAGATCGTCAGAAGAGCTACGCTGATAACCGCAGGAAACCGTTGGAATTTCAAGTGGGTGATAAAGTCCTTTTAAAGGTATCTTCATGGAAAGGAGTTGTGCGCTTCGGAAAGAAAGGAAAACTTAGACCAAGGTACGTTTGGTTCATTTGAAATACTCGAAAGATTGCGACCGGTTGCATACAAACTAAACTTGCCACAAGAGCTTAGTGCCATCCATGATACATGAAATGTATCAAACCTTAAGAAATGTTTAACCGACAAATCATTGGTTCTACCTTTGGAAGACATTCAAATTAATGAATGGTTACGCTTCGTTGAAGAGCCGATCGAAATCCTCCATGGAATTCAAGGCATGGACCCGAGTACACTTGGGAAAGGGAGGACTTTATGAAAAATAATTACCCCCAGCTTTTTATGAAAGAACCAATCGGTGATACCAACAGCTAAATTTCGGGGCGAAATTCCTCTAACAGGGGGAAACTGTGACATCCGTAAATTTAAATACCAGGTTAGTAGCTAAATAGCACTTTAGAAATATTATTAACACTCAAGTAGAGCGATTAGAGCTTAAGTAGTTAGAAATCCCGGTAGGTTGCGTAGAAAACACTGTTACGACCCGTAACGAACCAGATCGCCTTATAAAATGCCAAACACTCCAACTAATTTTTAAAACTTGCATAAAATATAGAGTCTACATATTTTAAATATTTTTACTTAAATTATAATTTATGAATTTATTTATCTCATAAAATAGGAAATTTGGGCTTTTTCTCAATTTCTCACAAAAATACCCAACACATTAAAGTAAGGGCTAATTTTATTACAAAAAAAATATATTTAGAGCAAGGCCTAGAGGCCCATCTTGTGGCCGGCCCCTCCCCTCTCCATATAAATACATTTTGGATTTTTAAAAATAATAGTGATTGTACAAGTCTGCACATTTCCTGCCTATGAAAGAAAGTTATACTCTTGAGAGGCTGGCTCAACTGTATATTAAGGAAATTGTGACCAGGCATGAAGTTCCATTGTCTATCATTTCAGACAGAGATGGCAGATTCACTTCTAAGTTCTGGGGAAGTTTCCAAAAGGCATTGGGGTTCTCAAATCCATTTGAGCATAGCATATCACCCACAGACTGATGGGCAAAGTGAAAGAACCATTCAGACTTTGGAGGATATGCTAAGGGCTTGCATAATTGATTTTGGAGGAAGCTGGGAAGATCACCTGCCTTTGATTGAATTTGCATACAATAACAGCTATCATTCTAGCATTAAGGCAGCCCCATATGAAGTTCTGTATGAGCACAAATGTAGAACTCATGTGTGCTAGAATGAAGTAGGTGAAAGACAGTTAACAGGACCAGAAATTGTGCAAGTCACATAAGAGAAAATTTAGCATATTAGAGCCAAAATCAAGACTGCTCAAGACAGGCAAAAGAGTTATGCTGATCAAAGAAGGAAACCAATTGAATTCTCTGTGGGAGATCTGGTAATGTTGAAAGTATCTCCTTGGAAGTGTGTAATGAGGTTTGGAAGAAAGGCAAGCTCAGTCCAAGATATGTTGGGCCTTTCAGAATTTACAAAAGAATTGGACCAGTAGCCTACCAGCTAGAGCTACCAAAAGAGCTGAGTCTCATCCACAACACTTTCCATGTCTCCAACTTACGTAAGTGTTTGGCAGAGGCCACCCAAGCCATCTCACTTCCAGAGATCAAGTTAGATGAGAAGTTGAACTTCCAAGAGGCACCAGAAGCCATAACTGACAGTATGGTCAAGACTATAAGAAATAAAGAAATCAAGCTGGTGAAAATTCAGTGGAGGTTTCATAAGGGTTCTGAAGCAACGTGGAAGTTGGAATCAGAGATGAGAACCCATTATCCTTGGTTGTTTGAAATGTGAATTCCAGGACGACATTCTTTTGAGGGGGGAATAATGTGATAACCAGGCTTTCAGACATATTGGGTTAAGGTACATTATGTGTTTATGTGTTAATAAGCATGAATTAATTAGAAGTATGTGATTATGCATGCTAAATAAAATGGATTATATGTGTATGTGGTGTGAATGATTTCTGTCCATATAATTGGAAGCAGCATACAAACACTTTGGTAAGCAACTTGTATGATGCTCCTGTTAAGAAGCCTTCTTGACCAAGTATTTGTGTTTGCTTGTCTATGAAGTAAATTTCCACTGCCTGTTTTCTAAAAACCACCTGTGTGTRSCTATTTAAAGAGAGATGTGGTAAGAATCCTCCCTTACCATTTGCATCTCAAAGAATTTCTATGGAAAGAAGAGTGTGTGGAATTTTTATGCAAAAAGCTGATTGACCAAAGACCTTAAAACAGAAGCTGTTTTTAACAGAACCTGTTTCATATTAAAAGCTGTTGTTTGCTGTAGAATCTGTTTTTGGAAAGGTGAGTGGTTTTGAAACTAAACTCCTCATGTGTTTGTGGTATAAACTGTTTTGATCGCAATTTGGAAGATGTCAAACTGGTTTCAAACAGCTGTTAAGCTGTTACTGTTTTTGGCTGCTGTTTCTAGGTAATCAGAAGGCATATGGTGTTTTTAAAACAGACTGATCTATGGTTCTGTTTTGAGGATCTAAATGAGTTTAAACAGCCATGATTTATGAACAAGAGTGTTCTTATGGTTCAATCGGGTTTTGAAATATAAACCTGTGGGGGGAACCAGAATTGATGTTTGGAAAGAACATGAGTGTTCTTATGGTTCAATCAGGTTTTGAAATATAAACCTGTGGGGGGGGGGGAACCAGATTTTGATGAAACTATAAACAGGTTCACTCTAACAGGAATACTGCATCCTGTTAGTTGGATGAAATACTTCATATGATTTTCAGGGGAAATAAGGTTGGTCGTGTGTGGTTTGTGATAGCTGTTGCTATGATGGTGAATCTGGATGTAATAAGGATGGTCGTTGTGTGTGCATGGTATAATTATTGCTATTATGTCTGCTAGGATCAAGCGCTTACCACTACGCCAAAAGCAATTGCCTTTGTGAAGGCGCAACTTTATTTCCCTTATAGCGTAGCAGCCAGCGTCACGTTTTGATTTAGAAAGATGCTGGTCCTATGACCCAACATTCCCCCCCCCCAGCATCTGCCAACACTAACGAGAGCTTCGCTAGAAGTCAATGGTTGCACAACATGCCTTTCGCATAAATATGCACACCTTGCATATTATGCACACGATGGGATTCGAACCTGTGACCTGCTCTGATACCAATTGTTAGGATCAACCGCTTACCACTACGCCAAAAGCAATTGCCTTTGTGAAGGCGCAACTTTATTTCCCTTATAGCGTAGCAGCCAGCGCCACGTTTCGATTTAGGAAGATGCTGGTCCTATGACCCAACAATGTCTCTTAGGATTACAACACATTGGAGTTCTCACTTCTTAGTGATTTGAGGATTCAGAGATGTTGTTCTTTGTAGAGATGATAGTATTGATGTTATGGATTGGGAAAAGTATGGCCTTTGGTCATGGATTTTGGATAAAATTGTTTTGATCATACTGTTGAACCAGAGGTACCACAAAGTCTCTGGGTATACATGTCAAAGAACCAGAGGGCTTTGGTTGGTATTTATTTTAAAGAACCAAAAGGGTTTGGTTAGTGTTTGAAAACAACGCAAGTGTTTTTGCATAGTCTGTTGTGAAAATCAGAAGCTCTGTATCTGTTAGATACAGAGCTCTGTATCAAAATTGGTCTATCACACAGAAGCTCTATATTTGTTAAAAACATAGCTCTGTATTAAAATTGGGTTTTTGTGCAAAGGCTCTGTATCCGCTAGATACAGAGCTCTACTTTTAAAATAAGGCTTCCGCATACAGAGGCTCTGTATATGTGGATAAGAGCTCTCTATCGCATTTTAAAAGGTTCATGCAGAGGCTCTGTATCTGTGGATAAGAGCTATGTATCATAATTGAACTTTTGCATACAGAGGCTTTGTATCTGTGGATAAGAGCTCTGTATCGCATTTCAACTGTTTTTGTACAGAGGCTATGTATCTGTCGATAAGAGCTCTGTATCATGCACAAGTTCTATATTTGAAGGTAAGAGCTCTTTATTAGCTCTATATCTATGGGTAAGAGCTCTGCATCATACAGAAGCTCTGCATTTGAAGATAAGAGCTCTATAATATGTTTTCTTATCTCAAAGGTTTTTCACACAGAAGTTATGTATGTGAAGGTAAGAGCTCTGGTTGGTCTTGATTTTAGACTGGAAGCTCTGGATTGAGGAACTAGAGGCTCTTGTTAAACTTAAAGCCCTTTTATAAATTTTTTTGGTTTTGAACCGGAGGTTCTGGATTGAGGAACCAGAAGCTCTGGTCATAAATCTAAAAGAGTTTTCAAATGTTTTTATACTTGGCGAACTTTCTTATAATAGTCCAGAGGGGCTCTGGATGGCCTTGAGTGCTAGTCCGGAGGGGCTCTGGATGGTTTTACGCGTAATTCCAGAAGCTCTGGTTGAGCGTGCATGTATTGTCCAGAAGCTCTGGAAGAGGAACCAGAGGGGGCTTTGGACCTCTTGGCGTCAAATTTTTCTAAGTGTTGATTTTTGACCAGAGGACCGATAGACCAAAGCAGAATATGTTTTTATGCCACATTTTGTGATAATATAACACGTGCAACCAAAAATATGTAAAAAGCTGAGGCTAGCTGCAACTGGAATGAATAATGGTTCTTCTTCAGCTTTTGGGCTTCAGTGTTGAGAGGAACGCTAAAGGAAGCTTCAAGTTGTCCATAATGAGAGAATATCCAGAGTGACATGAATAGTTTCTTCTATTGTCTGTCGACGTTTGTTCAATACTCTGAAAACTTTGGATACTGAAGAATATCCAAGAAAGATTTCTTCATCAATTATGGGATCGAACTTTCCTAGTTGATCACGGTTGTTGAAAATATAACACGTGCAACCAAAAATATGTAAAAAGCTGATAGAGGGCTTTCTGCCATGGAAAAAATTCATAAGCTGTCTTCTTGAATCTTTTAACGATCAGGGACCGGTTTTGAGTGAAACAAGCGGTGTTGATAGCTCAGGCCAGAAATGAATAGGGAGATGGGACTCGCTGAGCATTGATCAAGTAGCCTCAATGATTGTTTGATTTTTCCTTTCAGCGACCCCATTTTCCTGAGGAGTTCTCACTGAAGAAAAGTTGTGAGAAATTAGCTTATCTTCAAAGAAGTTATCCACAGTACTGTTTTTGAATTCAGTACCATGGTCACTTCTAATAGATCATACTTTAATGTTGTTAAGCACTTCTATTTTCTTGATGAACGATATGATGTCTTCAGGTGCTTCATTTTTCAATCTGAGAAAGAAAACCCATGTGTACCTGGAATACTCATCAACAATGACAAGTGTATACTTCTTTCCAACAATATATTGCACATTAACAGGACCAAAGAGGTCCATGTACAGTAGTTGAAGAGGCGATGTCACTGAAGAGATTTGCTTTGACTTAAAACTAGCTCTTGTTTGTTTTCCTTTTTTACACGCTGAGCAAATAGATTACTTTGCAAAGGAATGTTGAGGAAGACCAGTGACTAAATTATTTCTAGACAACTCACTAAGTGTCTTAAAGTTAAGGTGAGAAAGCCGTTTGTGCCATAGCCAGTTGATGTCTAACGAGGCTTTTGAGAAGAAACAACTATTCTTAGTGATAGAAGAATCTATATTGATGATATAGACATTCTCTAGACGATAACCGGTCAAGGCAACCTTATCATCTTTGTCATAGACATAGCATGAATGCTTGGAGAATTTCACTGTGTAGTCCTTGTCACACAGCTGACTGATGTTGAGGAGGTTGTGCTTCAGTCCCTTAATGTATACAACACGTCTGAATGTGGTTGCACCATTGGTTAATATACGAAAACCTCTGGTATATCCTTTTCCATTACCTCAAACGGTCACAGAAGGTCCTCTTTCTTCCTTGTAGTCAAAGAGCAGGGATTTGTCTCCCGTCATATGCCTTGAGCATCCACTATCTAGATACCATATGCCTTTTACTTCCTACACAAGGGAACAGTTTAAAAATAATTTTGGTACCCATCTATTTGGGTCCAGCGATGTTAGAGGCTTCATCTACTGATGCTGAAGAGCTAGCGTTAGTAGATGGCTTCACTGATCATAGAGAGGTTTTAGTGGAAAGGGGAACGACCTCTGACACTAGAGAGATAGAGTCAGTGGATGTCTTCACTAAGCCTGATGAAGAGGCTCTAGTGGAGGGAACTACAACATTTGATACTAAAGGCTTAGCATTAGTTGTTGTCTTCACCGAGCCTGAAGAGGAGGCTAGAGTAGTTTTCTTCACCTTGGTTGCTTTAGCAACCTTAGTGGTTGATTTTTCTTTGGTTGATTTCTCAGCCTTAGCTATTTTCTTACCCTTAGCTGGTGAACCAGCCTTGGTGGCAGAAGGACACTTATTGGCAATGTGTGTAGTTTCACCACAGTGGTTACACTTCCTGAAGGTAGCATTAGGGCTAGTATGTACCAGATTTGAAGAGGGACCAACTCCAAGGATTCCCTTCTCTTTAGTTCTAGGAGGAACTTTTGAGGAATTGGAGTCCTTAGGTGAAGCATTCCCTTGAGTTGAAACTTAGATTTCTGAGAAGGTTCAAATTTATTAGTCACTGAAGAAGAAGATTTATAAGCTGAAGGAATAGATTTAGATCTATTTGACTTGTTGGTCTTCTTGGGAAGAGGTGCTTTGACAATAGATTTACCCTTGTCTTTGCAACATGAAATCGAAGGAGTTCCATCAAGATGATTCTCAGTGAAAGAATACTGAGAGGAAGAAGTGTCTGGAATAGAAGAGACAAAGGTACCAAATTTGAGCATGGACCTGTCAGTGACACTGTCTTCCTGATCATAAGAAAATCCTAGACCAGTTTTTATCTTGGCAGAGATCTGTGCGTTAATGATCTTTGAGGCCTTGACAAAGGATTTGCACCATCCTTCTATGGTAGCCTTCTCAGCCTTGAGTTCATCAATTGCTTGCTTACGCTCAATTATTGACTGTTCGCGTTCGACAGTGATGGCTTAGTTTACAATGACCTGATCCTTAAGATTTTCTTCAACCTTAGTCAGCTCTTTGATCTTTGAATGACAAATCTTCAACTATTCTTGAAGATCAAGATTAAGCATTTATGCTTTAGACTTACAATTCAGGGCATTGTAAAGGTCCACCGTCAGCGTATCTAATGCTGATAGGCTAGAAGAAGAAGAAGAAGAGGGTTCATTCATGAGACATACCTGAGCAAGTGAGGATGATGAGGGATCATTAGAAGTTGATGTCTCTGAAGCTTCTGTTTTGACATCTTTGGCCATTAAGCAGAGATAGGTTGTATCTTCCTCATCTGATGATGATTCATTCGATGAATCAACCCAGTTGTGCTCTTCAGCGACAAGGCCTTTGGCCTTTTGCTGGAAGTTCTTTATCTTCTTATACTTCTCCTTCAGCTTCAGGTATTTATCATCCCTGGATTTGAAGGAGGATGGGGTTTTGGATGATGGCGTCAGCCTTCTTGGACCTAAAATCACCAGTAAAGTGACCGTTGTGGTGACAATTGTAGCAGATCACTGAAGCCTTGTCTATCTTCTCAGACTTTGGCTTTTCCTTTATGGTCATCGAGGGAGATATGCAGAAGTTACTTTTATTGGAGAATCTTCTAAAACATTTAGTTAATAACGCCATTGATTCATCAAAATCTGCAAGATCAGATTCTAATAAATCCTCAGAGTTAGTAGAATCTAACTCAGTAATAATAATAGGAGGAAGAGAAGAAGAAGAAGAAGATGGGATTTCAGCTGAAGCTTCTTCATATATTAGAGCTAAAGGAGAGCTCTTCATTTCCGTGGAATCTTTAATCATATTTCTTTTCAGCTGGCGAGATTGCTCATGATTGAGTAGAATCCCATAATGAGTGCTAAGAGAAAGAGAGAACATGTCATTGGACATCTTGAGACACATGGAATAAGTATCCCAAGACTCAGGCAAACATTCTTGAAACTTCGTCAATGTTTCAGAGTTAGAATATTCCCTGGCTACAGTCCTTAAATCTATAAGAAGACAGTTAAAGTGTTGATGTACTTCAGACAAAGTGTTAGTCTTTCCACAAAGAAAGCTTTCATATTGTCTTACTAGATTAATCTTCCTAGATTCATAAACCTGAGAGGTTCCTTCATATTGAACACATAAAGTGTCCCACATGGCTTTAGAGGTTCTGAGTTTCATCACAGAGTGATAAACCTCATCGGGAAGAGACATAGCTATTATAGACCTTGCACGAGTGTCTATATCTATTTTCTTCTTATCTTCATTGCTCCATTGATGAGGGAGCTTTGGAATCTGTCGTTCAGGAATTGCGGCAGTCGTAGTTGTTTCAGGAACAACTGGAGAAATAAATATGGAACATATGGTCCATTTTCTATATAGTGTGGAATTTCAAGATCTACACCTTCTAGAAAGAGGAACATCCGATTTTTCCAAAGACGAAAGTTGTCTCGAATAAAACAGGGAGGTTTAGCAAGAGAGCCATTTTTTTGAAAGTGTGTGTTTGTGTTTTGTAAAGCCATTTGAACGCAGTAAGATTATCTAGAGAAAGAGATAATATAATGCAGAAATCAACTAAACAACAAGAATAGGGAACACACTTCTCTGATACCACTTGTTGGTCCCGTTAGGGTCTACAAGATGTGTATAACATTTTGTAGAAGGGGGGGAGGGATGAATACAAACATAGTAAACTTTTCAAATTTAAAATATATATTGATAAAGAAAGATCAATACAGATTTTACAAGATTGTTTGCGGAAAAATAAGGTAAATAAAACCTATCCAAACAATGTAAAGTTACACATTAGTTCTTAGCAAATAGAGAAAAGATTTGTTGTAAAAGACTTAGAAGGATGTTAGTTCTTTCTGGGTAAGAACTACTTTAGAATACAAAAAGGGATTCTAACTTGCTTTAGATGAATAGCGAATTATGTTCTTAGATGTGTGTTCTTTTACTTATAACATAAGTTAGGGTTCAAGAGTAAGTATTAGTATCTCTGCATGGAGATAGAACTCATCTATTTATACCCATTGCATTAAATGCACATTTAATGCAACATAGTAGGGTTAGAACACGTAGCAATCCTTTAGAGATAGACTTGTCCTTTGCTACTGTAAATAGTACAAAAGCCTATGCATAAGCAGATATCCTTTCACAAAGTTGGTGGGTAGTAGAGTGAACTAATTGACTCTGTACCGTACTACACTTTAGAAAGGGTATGGGTTTGTCATTTGTGTGTATAAGGACAAGACAAAAGCAATTGTGCTCAACAAGCTTCTTTTGATCGTTGAATGATGGAATAACCTGAAGGTCTCCTTAGCATTCGCTGAGGCTTGGGCAGTTTCACACATGTGTAGACCAGGTTGTAATCACTGAATACCACTTTAGATCACATACTCGCCAGTCTCTAATCTTCAGTTTCAGCCTTCGAATTTTGCTGAAGGTTCTTTGGTGTGAGTTTTGTCTTCTTGATGTATAGATGTCGCTGATGGAATTTACAATGCATGTTCTTAACGATCACTAAACAGACTCAGTGATGATGCTGGAACTGAAAGACAAAAACATAAAATACTTCGTATAAGGTAAAAGAGATTATCATCAAATCACTGAGAGAGAGGATCAACATCTCACCTTTTTGTCTTAAAGATTCAGTTTCTAGATCTGTTCTTTATGTTCTGAGATCTTCCAAGTTTTTCAAAGAAGATTTGGTAATATTCAATTTTTGGTAAACCATTTCTCTTAAATAGCAAGTACATAGCCGATAATACAAGGGGGGGGGGGGGGTTTGCCTTCCATACATCCTCCCCTAATCAAACATAATTATAGAGAAAAGAACCATAAACCGATTCCTTTCCAACCCTTGAATGCCATACACTAACCCCAAACTTTCCATTACCAAACTGTTTTAATACCTGATCAACTATAATCTGACAACCGAATATTACATCTGTTGTGTTTTGAAGATCAATTTGTTTATTTTGAACATACATGTGATAGTACATGGTTATTCTTTTGGAATTTTTCTATTGTAGATTCTGTAAATATAGAAACCTTGTACTAATGGAACCAATGTGGTGTAATCTGTATTTCTTTTATAAGAAATATATGTAATATGCGAGTGTAGAGTATGGGGTGTCACAAAGGTGGTATCAGAGCCTGAGTTTAAGAGATTTTGGTATTCAAAGTATGATGCCTAGACTTAAACTGATATTTGCATATTAAGGGGTCCCGGACATAGATAGCACAATTGGAAATAAATATGATAGGTTAAGAGGACAGTATGTAAGGTGAAGTCGAATTACAAATGGCCAATGAAATAATGAATTTACAGGTACATATCTATACTTGGATACCTTATTATATTTGGGAATGTGAATACATGATATTTAATAAATGAATACATGCAAGAAGAAATCAGAAATTTGAAGATTTTTGGAAGAAATGTTTTTGGATTTTTAGGTGTTCTTCATTCGTGTTCTTCATGTTCTTATCATTTTATTGAGTTTGATCCGAAAATCTTTATAAGTCTTCTGTTTGTGTGTTAAAATTTTGATCATCGTGTGCGTAATTGATTTGTGAATATTTGTTGTTCACAAATTTTTAGATTTTTAATCATTCTTTTAAGAGTTTTGTTTATTTTTGTGAATTTAGAAAATCTTCGTGTTCTTGAAAAGTTTTGTAAAATTATGAAGTTTGATCCAATTTTTACATGAAAATTTGAAGTTTTTTGTGTTTGTTCATTGGATTCACTGTGTAATCTCTAAATCACTTGTCTTGATTGTTTGAAATTAGACATACATCGCTCAATTCAGTGTTTAAGTCGCTCAAGATCATGGCCAGTTTTTTCTTAGTCTCTTATAAATCGCTCATGTTGTAATCGGATTTGGCATATATCGCTTGCTACTGTGTTCGGATTTTGCCTTGTGGTTTCTAAATCGCTTAGTTCATCGCACAAGACCTGGCCAGATAAAGTTGTTAATCGCATAATACCTAGCCGGATTAGGCTGTTAATCGCAGAAGGCTTACCCGGATAACTCTAAATCGCTCATTCACTTGGTTAGTCGGACATCAAGTATAATCCGCATGATAGATTGATCGAAGATCACTTATTCGCTCGTCATCTTGAGCGAGCTTAGTTAAATCACTACGTATATAAATCGCCTGTTACGGTGATCGGAGTTGTTCAAACCGCTTAGCATTGTGACCGATTTAAGACTTAGCCAGTTTCTTAACTATATAGTCGGAATGTCAACTTGTGCGGATTAGATCTTTCTCGTTTAAGGTAGTCGGGTTTGGCAAATCGCTTGGCTTGGTGACTGGTTATAGCATAAATTGCTTGGCTTAGTGACCGGACTTGACTTTATTACTTGGTTGATCATCCAACTTAGGCTTGATCGCATCTCTTTGTCCGGATTGGGGGTTCTTTGGACAACAGGCATACCCGGATATTGTTCTTGGTTAAAGACTTGGTTGCGACTGGCATTTTACCCTCGGACACAGCCGTATCCGATTTAAGCATTCCTCGGCCAGCGATCTTCTTTCCTCGGCTAAATTCACCAGCGATTTGTTTTCCTCGTGTCCGAATTTGAATTTTAGTTAAAAGACTTGGTCAATTTTACAACATTTCATCCGGATTTGTTCAAATTTTTTTTAAGAATTTTACCGTTTCTTATCTGTTTTGTTTTATTTTTTTATTTTTTGAACTGTTTGAGAATCCTTAAGCTGTTTTCTGTCGCGTAAACTATTTTTCCTCAGTTTTAACTGTTTTCAACAGTTTTTGACTGTTTTTACTTATTTTTTACGGTTTTTTTCGCAGTTTTTCTGATTTCTCATCAGTTTTTGTGTTTTTTGATATTTGTTTTTGATCTTAATTGTTTTTTGATTTCTTTTTATTTGATTTCATCGCATTTGATCCAGTAATCAATCTGATTTTGGAAAATGGCAGTTTCATTGGAGAGAGAGAATAAAGAATTGACAGAGAGAATTTCTGAATTGGAAAAGAGAGTAGAGGACTACAAAGAAAAATACATTAATATGTTTGATGAAAATTTCGCAGATAAAGAATTCATTAAGAATTTGCAAAAAGAAAATAAAGTTTTCAGGGAAAATACTGAAGGAGATGTATCAATAAAGTTCAATGAACTTGAAAAGACTCTAGATACAGTAAGGAAAGAATGTGAACTAGAATTGAAAACTTGGAGTAAATCTAACAAAGATCTATTTGATAAACTCCAAAAAGTTCAGAGTGAACTTAATGTTGAGAGAACATCTCCAAGGAATAATATTGAGACTGAGACTGAGACTAATTTGACTGAATTGAAGAAGTTATTGATGTTAAAGAAGGAAAAAGTTCAAGAGACTGAGAAGAGTTTAAATTTTGAGAGAATAGAGTTTGAGAAAGAGAAGAAGAGATTTTTCGAAATAGAGAAAAGATTCGGTGCTGAATGAATATCTTATGAAGATAAGATAAACTCTCTTGAGCTGAACGCCAAAATGCTGTTAAAGCAAATCTCAGATTTTGAGCAGTTGATAATCTTGGAACGAGCCAAGAATGATAAAGAAAAGAAAGACATCAAAGAAGAATGTATGAGCCAGAATCAGAAATTATCTGACAGCATTGCTTTAAAGCAGAAGGCTTTAGATGAAGAGAAGAAACAATTTGCTCTTGAGAAGAGAAATACTACAAAGAAACATACATATATTGCTAAAGAGCTTGCTGAAAAGAAAAAGTGGCTTGACATCGCTTCTGAGAATGAGAAGAGCAGCTCAGATGAATAGAGAAAGAAAGTTTAATAATCAGAAGAAGAAGTTTGAAATGCTTAAGAAGGAGTTAGAAGGTAAACTCCTAGATACTACAAAGAAATTGTCTGATCTGAAGACAGACCTTGAAACTGAATTGAAGATGATAACAAAACTCAAAAATAAGTATGATTTAGTTACTGTGGAAAGAGACCAGCTTTTACAGAAAGTCAAAGACTTTTCTTGTGCTCAAAGCTCAATTGGTTCTCCTTCTCAATTTAAAACCATCCTCTATGACTGTTCCAAATCGAACAGTTATTCAAGCAATCGTAAATCAACTGTTTCTAAGAACTATTCTCGTTCTTCTAATCAATATTATCAAGGGTATGTCATTGGATCACCCATTTATTCTTCAAAGGTTAAGAGCATTTAGGGTCAATAAATTTGAATCTGTTTCATCTTGTACCCCTATTGTTACTAATAATCTTCCTTGTTTTGTGAGATTTACTTCTGATCTAATTAATCTTAGCAAGAGAAGAATCATGTGCTCCACATGAAAAACAACAAATTTTGTGAACAGGAAGACGTACAAAAGGTGGACTACTGATAACAGATTTCAGACGAATTGGAAAGGTACGAACATATATGATTACAATAACTGGTATGGATCTTATTTTGTATATAATCATCCTGTTAAAAGCGTGAAAAAGAAAATATCAAATAAAAATAGATGGTTTGGCAGTTACAATATTCACAACCTGATACTAACAAAGATGGACCCAAGTTCATTTGGGTACCAAAATCTGTCTGATCTGATTTTGCAGGTGTGTCATTACTATTGTGATAACTAGATCTTGGTTGTCACCTGAGGTAATAAATATGTGATTATGTGACAACATGATAAATTAATACGTTTGATGATGTTAGTATGAAAGTTATGTGCATTAATGGGTGTATATACTATGAAAATGTATATATATATATATATGCATGATATATGTGTATGTATGCATAGGTCTATATGTGTATGTGTGAATGTATGAATAAGAGTGATATGTGTGCATGGTATGTGTGTATGCATGCTTAAAGAAGAGGCGGTTTAGCCACCATATCTTATTTTGGAAAGGTATAAAAGGAGGATTTTAGCCTCCATTGCACCTTCCTTGCTATTTTGGTTAAGTTAAGCAATTTAAAGAAAGAGAGTTGACCGGATTGTTGACCGGATTGTTGACCGGATTGTTGACCGGATTACAAGTTGGGTTTCAAGAGATTGATTTTCTTTCAAAAGAAATTCAAGGTGAGTGGTTTAAATTGTTTTTAAACTGTTTATAGCTGTATAATTGATTGTATAGCTTTTTCATCTAATTTAACATATAATGTTGGTCACGGTTCCAACATCTTCCTAAATCGAAACGTGGCGCTGGCTGCTACGCTAAAGGAAATAAAGTTACGTCTTCACCAAGGCAATTGCTTTTAGTGTAGTGGGTAAGCGATTGATCCTAACAATTGGTATCAGAGTAGGTCACGGGTTCGAATCCCATGGTGTGCATAATATGCAAGGAGTGCATAATTATGAGAAAGACATGCTGCACGACCATTGACTTCTAACAAAGCTCTTATTAGTACCGGCAGATGCTGGGGGGGATTGTTGGTCACGGTTCCAACATCTTCCTAAATCAAAACGTGGCGCTGGCTGCTACGCTATAAGGGAAATAAGGTTGCGCCTTCACCAAGGCAATTGCTTTTGGTGTAGTGGGTAAGCTCTTGATCCTAACAGATAACTATTGAGGTATTGTTTGGATTAGACTTAAACTGGCTAAGAGTCAGGTGGTTTAGTCTTAAACCGGACAAGGGTTGGGCGATTTAAGCCCTAAACCGATTAAGGATTAAGCGATTTATAAATAAAACCACTTGATGATGTATTGAACGGATTAGCCTTAAACCGGACAAGTGTTAAGCGGTTTAGTTTTAAATCGGTCAAGCATTGAGCGATGTATGAATATTGAGTTTATGTTTTGAACGGAGAAGTAGGACTACGACTAAATGGTGATCGGATTATTTTAAATCGGACAAAAAGAGGAAAGTGTTGTCCGGATTTGTTATCCGGACAAAAGTGTTGGAATTTTGGAATTTATTCTAAGTGTTTTAATCAAATAAGTCTTGGGCGATGTAATGTCCGGATTTGGTAAACCGACCAAGACTTGACAGGAGATGAAGTCCGGCCAAGCTCATGTTGACCGGATTTGTATCATGCCTTGTGCATAGTTGATAAAATTTGTTATTTTTATCATAAAATGGGAATTTTGATAAAGATAATTTTGAACTGATAATAATTTCATTGACTTCGGTCTATTTGGAATTGTTTTTTTTTTGCAAAATGTTTTGATGAGGAAATAAGGGTGGCATATCAAGGAGAGGTGTACCATGGGATAAGGGTGACATATCAAGGAGATGTGTACCATGGGGTAAGGGTGGCATATCAAGGAGAGGTGTACTAAGGGATAAGTGTGACATATTAAGAAGGGTGTACATTTGGATATAAGGGTGGCATTTGTATGTGTGTTTGTTAGGACCTGTAAATTCAGCTTTGATATTTGAACTCTTACTCTGAATGATCTCTAGGACGATTACAGTGCAACGGAAACAAAGATAAGAACAAAACAAAGTAATTAACCAAGAACACACAGATTAATATGAAGAAGATGAACGCAATAGAATAGCTTCAAAGATTTTTCAATTGATTGAAAATATAGACGATTACAATACGGAAGCACTCAGAATTACAAAGGCCTAAGCTGCTATTTATACTAGTTCCTAACGACCTTTCTGACATGACCTAGACGTATGAAATCATCCAAGCCGTCCAAATAAAGTCGATTAAAGACCTAGTCACGTGAGAAGCACGTGTAGCTAACAACCTTTGAAAAACAGCAAAACAGGATCTTCATAGAAGACGAATCCGCAGACCTTCTGTGAGCCATCTCAGAGGCTCTAATGTAGAAGAATTGTAGGTTCGTATTGCTAGAGGACCATTTTCCAGAACCTCTGTGAGAGACATCAGAGGTTCTGTCATTCTTGACTTGCACGATGAAACAGCTTCTGTTGCTGGTCCTCTGTTGTCTTCTGTGGAAGATACCCTTCTGTCAACACTTGCAGAATACTTTTTCATACTTTTACATGAAGTAAATATTAGAGCTAAAAATCTCCCCCTAAGTATGAAAAAGTAAAATTGGACAAAAGGATGCAAGAAATGACTAATTGAAAGAATTACAAGAGGAGATTAAACTCATCCTCTGAAAAGAATTACATAAATTGAAAGAATTGAAAAAATTGTTGCTCAAGCCTATACTATTACAGAAGATTAGTCCACCCCAGAGTCTGGATAGTCATCTACGGCAAATTGTAGATCTGACTTGATAGTTCTGTAGACCTTGAATATCCACTCTCTGAGGGAGACTTGAACTTTAATAGCTTCCAGAATACTAGACACTTCGTCCGCCCTTAGATGCCCTCTGTGCACCTCTGCTGCTACTAGGTTGAACACCCACTCAAGAGTCTCTGGCGAATACTTGTTTGCCTCTGTCGGATCAAAGAACCTTAGAATGTCATCCTTGTCCAGGAAAACAAACCCAAAGATAAGATTTTGGACAATGGTGTTGGGATGACATCTAAGTAACCAACTTGGCCTGTTCTTCAAAGGGGAAATCTTCAAATCTGTTTGGGCCAACCTCATCGTGATATCGAAGTCCTTCTGGCTGTAGTATTTTACTTGAGTGCGCATTACTTCGATCA
>NW_020200606.1:192737-194032 GCF_001531365.2 Cynara cardunculus var. scolymus
ACGTGCTCTGAGAAGACCTGCTCGCGTGGCCTTGTGAGCTTTGAGAATTGGTACTTTGCAGCGGCAGAGGGCATTCCTGTAAGCTCTGGATCGTAAGGGGGCTCTGTGTCCACGGCAGAGTAACGCCATCGCATAATCTCCTCTACAGTGGTTACGGACTCTGTGCGCACTTGCTGCATGGGAATTTTGCTCATCGAATCAAGGATCTCAGTAACCCTTCCCACTGTGGCAGATTCTGGAATTCTGGTTTCTTCTTCTTCTAGTATCGGCCTCTGGGTGGACCCGTCTGGTAGGATTGGCTTGACAGTTCCTACCAGAGCGTCGAATGTACCCGTGGACGTTTCCTCCTTCTCCATCTTGGAGGAAGAGCCTTCTCCAGCTCTGGGGATGCGGGCTCTGCCCTTTCTTGCTTGTGCCTCTGCCAAAGACGCCTTTAACGCTTGAACGAGTTCTGGGTCGTCATACTCTTCTTCATTTATCTCCTCTGGTGTCTCGGAGCTTGACCCCTTCTGTGGCGACTCCTCTACAGCTTTACCCTTGCCTTTCCCCTTAGGCTCTGCTGATTTATCTTTTGAGAACAGGGCAGCTGCAGAGTCCACTATCTTTAGTGGTTTGGCAGAGGTTGTCTTCTTAGGCTCTTCTGCTTTCTTCTCTGTCTTCTTCTCCCCCTCATGACGATCATGGTCATCACCTCCTTGATTGTCATGGATTTTGGTAGCTTCTGCTTTGCAAGTAACAAGGGGAGCCTTCTTCAATCGCCTTAGGATTCTGGTAGCCGCCTTCTCCATTTTCTCGATCACCAACTCAGCGTTCACAGAAGAGTTGTTTATGTCGATCTCTGAGGCCCACTTCATTTTAGAGAGGCTGCGATAGATTTTGCTTCTGAAGGAGTCACTTTCTTTGACGAGCTTTGAAGTGCATTCTCTAATTGATTGGTTGGAAGCTCGGACTTCTTTGAGGAGTTTATCTGTATATTTGCGCACGAGCTCTCCTAGGGCTTCAACCATTTCATCTAGCTCTCTGCGAGTGGCTAGATGGTTGATGTTTGCCCTGGAGGATTTGGAGTCAATGCCGTAGGTGACCACAGAGGAGAACATGCCTTTGATCTCGTCTTTGAAGGCAGAGTAGTCTGTGTAGCTGGCGGAGATGAAATCAGCAGCAAACTGGGCGGCTACCTCTAATAACTCTGTCTTCAGCTTTTGGATTGAGGAAGGGTTGAGAGACAGAGTGTTGAAGGCTTATGCGAGGTCGTCTTTATGAAGGACAGAGCTCTGAAGGGCTGAAAGAGTCGCCTT
>NW_020200607.1:0-932 GCF_001531365.2 Cynara cardunculus var. scolymus
GAGACTCCAAGTTCTTCATGCTCTTCAGGTTAGGGTACTTCGAAGCGATAATGGCACAAAGTTCAAGAATTCTGTGATAGAAGAGTACCTGACCTCTGTTGGAATAACTCATAACTTCTCAGCCCCAAGGACTCCACAACAGAATGGAGTAGTGGAGAGGAAAAATAGGACGCTTGTTGAAGCTGCCAGAACAATGCTAAATGCCTCTAGGCTACCACTCTCATTCTGGCAGAGGCTGTCTCTGCGGCTTGCTACACGCAGAATAGGTCCTTGGTGGTAAAGAGATTTGAGAAGACACCCTATCAGCTTCTTTTCAATAGAAGACCAAAGATCAAGTTCTTTCACGTGTTTGGATGTAAATGCTTTGTGCTGAATGACAKAGAGTCTGTGGGAAAATTTGAGCCCAAGGGAGATGATGCAATCTTTATTGGCTATGCATGGGACACTGCTGCATACAGAGCATACATCCCTAGGACTCAGATTGTGGTTGTTAGCACAAATGTAAAATTTGATGATTCTTTTCAAGTGAAAAAAGATAAGTTCACTGAAGAGTTGAAAATTCAAGCTGACAAGCCTCCAAATGCTACAATCACTCCAGACTTAGAACAACTTTTTGCAGAGTGGTATGAAGATGACAAGGAACCAGAAAGATCATCTGCAGAAGTGGAAAGACAAGATCAAGCATCAAGAGCCAGTCCCTCCACAACATCTTTCACAGAGCGAGCACCTCCTGTTTCATCCTCTGTAACCCCTTCCCCAGAAGCTTCCCCACCAGAAGCTACCCAAATAATTGAATGTCCTCCAGACTTATCCTCAAACCAACCTCAAGAACCTGAACAAGACTCTGCATCTCTATCTCAATCTCAATTTGATCAAGAAACTGTGCCCTCTGTCCAACCACCACATGTTACAAAATGGACCAAAAGCCATCC
>NW_020200607.1:3379-4601 GCF_001531365.2 Cynara cardunculus var. scolymus
GGTTCAGTTCAAATCCCTCACTATAAATACCCCCTTCCCCCCAAAACGTAAACCTTTACAAACACCTTTCTTCTCAGACAAACCTGCAATTTCTCAAGCTTCACTTAAACCTACAAATATGTCCGTCTTCCTCAGCCTCAGCTCAATCGGTTAACGTTTCAAGCGACAATGAAGTCACTCAAGCCCAAGCTTTAACATCTCATGCCTTATCATTTGTCCAGAATCGATATGAAAAAGTCGTTCTTGTGAAGAAACCAAACAATTATTATTTCGTTCCTTCTTCAACTGGTTTCCCTGAGTTCACCTTCCCCCTCCTAGAAATTCTTCGAAACCATTCCCTTTTTTACGCCCTTCAGCCACCAAACCTACGCCTGAGTCATATATCACCCAATTCCTCCTAAGCTCATACATTACAACCTTGGACAACACTGGTTTGAGCATAGTTGGTTACGCCTCTCACCCAATCAACAAATCCTTGGTACCAGTGGAACTGAACGTTGATACTCTTCGAATTGCCCTGCACCTACCCTCCCTGGAATCTCTAAATTTGGATGCTTTCGCCCCAACCCCAACAGACTTCGAGCTAATTGAGTTTCTCAAATTTCATTCCTATGCCACCAAGACCAAAATTACCAAAAGGACTCAATTCAAATGAAAAGGCCTTCCCCCAATCTGGAACACCCTATTCTCCATAATAAACTGCTGTCTAACAGGGAAGGTTGGCAGTCATGATCAAACCTCTCACGCAATGCTCTCAATTGTCTACGGAAATTATTTCAACTTGCCTCTCGATTATGCACAGCTTAGATTCGAGGATATGGTTGGACTAATCAATAAGAAATGCGCGACAAAGAGGGGTGAAAAGTCCAAGGTTAAAGCGTAGAAGAAGGCCAAGGAAGTCCTGAACTATCCAAACCTAATTCTACAGAGATTCTTTGGCCTAGTCTTTGGGGAACTGATTGCAGAGAAGCTGCCCTCTGCCGAGCCTAACGCAAGACTGTATCCATTTAAGGAGTTCCATTCGACAGAGCATGAGCTAGGGTACAGAAGCCCCAGACCACTTTCTAAAGCCATGCTTAAATACCTTAGTCATGAAGATAGGAAATCATACATACGTGGATTCAGGAGGCCAGAGCCGGTCCCTGAAACCCCTCCACGCATAGGAATCCATTTAGGAGAGAGAGTTGAAAAAATGAGGGTCGAGGGAAGACAGGAGGAGCCA
>NW_020200607.1:4932-7336 GCF_001531365.2 Cynara cardunculus var. scolymus
AGCCCTGCAGAGGCTACTCCAAAGCGCAGAAGGTTGCGCAAAGTGGTTCACGAGGAGTCCCCAACAGAGTAGATTCAAGACATTATCTTCCAAATTCAACAGGAGTTTAAAACGCCTACGGAAGTAGCTAATTTAGGGACAGAGGTCGTCTTAGACGACGAAGAAGAAGAAGAAGAAGAGTTGGAGTTAGGAGAGGGAGAAAAACATACCCAAGGTACACATCCTAGCCCTCCTCCCTGTGCTACCCACGTTTCTAGGGACCCTGTTCTAGAGGGATCCCCTATTGAAAAAGGCGTGCACACGCTGAGCCCAGACCAAGCTAACCTCGTAGAGAACATTCTTCTGTCCTCTTTCGAATGCACTACCCGGGAACCACAACTTACTCCAACATCCTCTCAAAAGGATGGTGGTTTTAATATAAGAGTTCAATCGTCCAAGGACTCGTCACAACCCAAAGAGGCATCTGTTGCCTCTCCATACTTGAGTGACCAACCAAAGTATGCTTCAGAGGCATATATGAGAGTCACAGAGACTGAGGGTCTAGAACCCAAAGTCCACACTCGATCCTTCTGCCATGTTAGGCTCTGAACCTTCAAGGCACGATATCGACAGAACACTGGTAGGCTCTCCTCACAGAGAAGTCTGAGGATCCGGTGGAAGTCCCCGAGCAGACTTCGCAAAACCAGTCGTTGAGTGCTCCTCACACTCCGAGGATACTAGGTCACCATGTGTTGGTGATCTAGGTTCCTAGGATATCTATGTGACGAAGGGGGAGTTACAAACCTTCGCCACAGTGATATTCCAGAGGTTGGACGAGTTGAAAAGCTTGTTCACCTCCCAATCGACGACAGAGGCCCTTGCTCCAATAACAGAGGCTCTGATGGAGTTAACATCTACAACGTCAGAACTCAAGGCAACACTTTCAACCCTTCAGAGCTCTGTACTTCATAAAGACGACCTCGCAGAAGCCTTCAGCGCTCTGTCACTAAACCCCTCTTCAATCCAGAAGCTGAAGACAGAGCTATCAGAGGTGGCCGCCCAGTTTGCTGCTGATTTCATCTCTGCAGGCTACACAGACTACTCTACATTCAAGGATGAGATCAAGAACATGTTCTCCTCTGCGGTCACCTACGGTATTGATACCAAATCTTCCAGGGCAAACATCAACCATCTAGCCACTCGCAGAGAGCTAGACGCAATGGTTGAAGCCCTAAGAGATATCGTGAGCAAGCACACAGATCAACTTCTCAAAGAAGCCTAAGCTTCCAATCAATCTATTAGAGACTGCACTTCAAAGCTCATCAAAGAAGGTGACTCCTTCAGAAGCGAGATCTATAGAAGTCTCTCTAAAATGAAGTGGGCCTCAGAGATCGACATCAACAACGCTTCTGTGCAAGCAGAGCTAGTGATCGAGAAAATGGAGAAGGCGGCTACTAGAATCTTAAGGCAATTGAAGAAGGCTCCCCTCATTACTTGCAAGGTAGAAGCCACCAAAAATCATGACGATCAAGGAGGTGATGACCATGATCGTCATGAAGGGGAGAAGAAGACAGAGAAGAGAGCAGAAGAGCCAAAGAAGCAGACCTCTGCCAAACCACTAAAGATAGTGGACTCTACAGAAGCCCTGTTCTCAAAAGACAAAGCAACAGAGCCTAAGGGGAAAGGCAAGGGCAAAATTGTAGAGGAGTCGCCATAGACGGAGTCGAGATCTGAAACGCCACAGGAGATAAACGAAGAAGAGTATGACGACCCAGAACTCGTTCAAGCATTAAAGGCATCTTTGGCAGAGGCTCAAGCAAGAAAAGGGCAGAGCCCCAATCCCCAGAGCTGGTGAAGGCTCATCCTCCAAGATGGAGGAGGAAACGTCCACGGGTACGTTCGACGCTCTGCTAGGAACTGTCAAACCTATCCTAGCAGAGGGGTCCACCCAGAGGCCAATTCTAGAAGAAGAAGAAACCAGAGTACCAGAATCTGCCACAGTGGGAATGGTGTATGAGATCTTTGAATTGATGAGCAAAATTCCCACACAGAAGGTGCACACAGAGCCTGTAACCACTGTGGAGGAGATTCTGCGGTGGCGCTACTCTGCCGTAGACACAGAGCCCTCTTACGATCTAGAACTTATAGGTATACCCTATACAGCTACGAAGTTTCACTTCTCAAAGCTTACAAAGCCACGCGAGCAGGTCTTCTCAGAGAACGTGACAACCTCTCTTGAAACAATATCTCCAAGAACGATGCTGAAGAAGACCATGCTCTATGCTCAATATATGGTGAAGAGGGACGACGGCAACCTATACACGTTCACAGATGCTGACCTCCACAACCTCTGTATATTTGACTTGATCTTCCTGCACAAAATTCTTAACAAATACATGGAGAGGAGGTCAAGCTATTCTATATC
>NW_020200607.1:8451-13449 GCF_001531365.2 Cynara cardunculus var. scolymus
TTATTTTCAATCAATTGAAAAACCTTTGAAGCTATTCTATTGCGTTCATCTTCTTCATATCAATCTGTGTGTTCTTGATTAATTACTCTGTTGTGTTCTTATCATTGTTTCCGCTGCACTGTAATCGTCCTAAAGATCATCAAAGAGTAAGAGATCAAATACCAAATCTGAATTTACAGGTCCTAACACCCCTCCTTGCCCTCCTCTTGTCACAGTAGGTCTTCCCCGAGTACCCGACGCATTACTTCCCATTGTCAGCTGTGGAGTTCTTAACAATGGACAGTTTGGTCGAATATGATCCGGAATATTGCAATTGAAACAACTTCTGTTAGTTGGGCGACTCCTTGACAAATGGCCCGCTTCACCACACTTGTAACATTTCCTTGGGTCCCTCTTGCACTAACCTTGATGAACCTGCCGGCATTATGTACATACTTTCTCACCGACCTTCTGATCAGCTCTATTATCATAACTCACGATTTTTGGCCCCCAAAAGTTTGATGAAGGCCCCTCCCACTTTCTTTTCTCCATAACTTTTCCTTCTGTTTGTCAATTTTTATTTCGTTCCGTTACTTCGGCCGCATCCACAGTAAGTGAGAAGGTATTAGGGTTCATAGCAATTACAAACTCTTTGATTGAGGGTTCCAAACCCCAGATGTACCTTTCTATCTTCCTGGATTCTGATGAAACATAGTGTTCGGCAAATCAAGAGTATTCAATGAATTTCTCGGTATACTCTCAAACTGTTCCATTTCCCTGTTCCAATTTCAAGAAATCTTCTTCCATTTGTTTCACTACTGTCTTAGGATAGAACTGATTCTTGAATCGGTTCACAAATTCTGTCCAAGATAATGTCTGCAAGATATATGTTCTTGCTAATGATTCAAATTCCTACCAAAGCAGAGCATTTGATTTTAATAGTGAAATAGCGAAACGAACTTTATCTGTTTCCGGACACCGAATGGTGTTGAACACAGATTCCATCTCCTTGATCCAGCACATAGCTTTCATTGGATCCCTTTTCCCAGAAAAGGTTGGTGGCTTGCATGCCTAAAACATCTTGATATCTCCCTCCTTGTTGTGGGTGACTGGAACAGAGGGATGAACTTCCACTCTTTTCGTTTACACCCTTGCCGGTATTCCCATGATAGATGTCAGAGTTTCCCGTAACTTCCCCATTTCCTCTGCCAACATATCCCTGGTTACATATTCCTGTTAATAATCACTTATTCACATTCCCAAATATAATGAAGTATTCAAGTTCAGATATGTACCTGTAAATTCATAATTACATTGGCCAGATGTAATTAAAATTTACCTTACACACTGTTCTTTCAACTCTTCATATTTATTTCCAATGGTGCTAACTATGTCCGGGACCCTTAACATGCAATAAAACAATTTAAGTCCAGGTATCATGCTGTTGAATAACTAAATCCCTTAAACTTAGGCTCTGATACCACTTTATGTAACACCCCATCCCACACATTGCATGTAACATATACTTCATATATAAGACTAAATCGCTGGTTATATCAACCGGCTTAGTCTTAAACCAGACAAGGTGTAAGCGATTTATGTATAAACCGCTCAAGTCTTATGCGATTTAGTTTTAAACCGAACATGTCTTAACCGGTTTAAAGATTGAGTGATTTATGAACTTTGATTTTATGATTAAGTGTTTCAAACGGAGAAGTATGAATTCGACCATGAGATGACCGAATTATTCTAAATTCGTCGATGGGGCATAGTGTTGTCCAGATTTGATATACGGACAAAAGTGTGGGAATCTATTTCTAAAGTGTTAAATCAGACAAAGCTATGTGAAATATTGTCCGGATTTGTTATCAGGACAAGGTTGACCGGATTACTTGTTATCTTATCAAAACATGATTCTTTTGGAACAATAAATGAGATTTTTGATAAAAATGAATTTGAACTAGTAATAATTCCATTGACTATGGTCTATTCTAAATGGAATTGTTTTATGAAATATTTTGATGTGGAAATAAGGGTGGCATATCAAGGGGAGGTGTACCATGGCATAAGGGTGGATATCAAGGAGAGGTGTACCATGGGATAAGGGTGGCATATCAAGGAGAGGTGTACATTTGGATATAAGGGTGGCATTTGTGTGTGTGTTATATAATATAACTCCTACTATCATATCCCTTAAGATTACCATGGTCTGGAACCTTTATTTCTTATTGGAAATCATAGTCTGAAGGTTATAAAGGAAGAGATAACAGGTTTGGCCTGAAACTTTGAATAAACCTTATTTTATTTGAAAGGTYTAAAAAGTGGCATTATAATAATTTGATTAGAATAAACCTGTGGGATTGATGTATTATTTGCAAGCGGAAAGTGTTGGCTTGAGAAGTATAAGGTATTGATATCATGTTCTTACTTGTTCATATATTTGTAATATATATATATATATATATATATGAAAAATTGTTTTACATAAAAGTTTTGGTGATTTTCACCCTTCAATAATATAAATAGGGTAACTCACTAGACCTTTCGGTCTAACCCTTTGTGATTTTAAATATGTATTGCAGGAAGTGTCGACGGTAAGGGGAAGGGAAAAATGTAATATTTTCCCTATTGATTATCTGCGTGAAGATTTACTGATGACATGTATAGTTTTGATAGATGAAACTGGATTAGTGCAAGAATTGTATTGGGAATTTTTGAACCATGTATTTTGTATTGGTAGATTCTTCTACTAAGGGACCAATGTGGTGTACAAACATGTATTTCTTATGTATGAAGTATGTGTTACATACAATGTATGGAATGGTGTTACAGCTGGGTCTAATGAATCCTTTATCAGTCAGATCTTTCAATTGTGCAACTAATTCCTTCAATTCTGACGAAGCTAACCGGTACGGTGCCTTTGCTACTGGTGCAGCCCCTGGTATGAGATCACTTCAGAATTCAATAATTAGGTCCGGTGGTAATCCAGATAAGTCCTTTGGAAAGACTTCCAGATATTCATTAACAATCAGAATCGATTCCTCTTTTTCTTTCTCTTTCTTTACATCAATCACATATGCCAAACATCCCTGGCACTTCTTCCGGATAATTTTCGGAGCTTTCATCACAGTTAAAATATTAGTATGGTGATTCTGACGATCACCATATATAACAACTGTTCCTTGGTCAGGCAGAGTGATTCTGATCATTTTCTTATTGCAAACAATAGTAGCCTGATATTTTGCCAACCGATCCATACCTACCACTACATCAAATTCCTTCATCGGCATAGGAAATAACCGAATCAGTAGCTCACAACCCTCAACAACAATAATACAGTTATTGAATACTCTAGTAACAGTTTCCTGACTATTAGCAGTATTAACTACTAATTTGTCATCAAGTAAAACAAAATTCAGACATGCAATTTGAGCAAACAAGGGTGATACAAACGAAAAGTTTGCACTAGAGTCAAATAACACCTTAGCACGTATAGAATTCAGAAGGAAGGTACATGTTACTACATCTGGTGATGCTTCTGCCTCATTTTTCGTCATTTGGAAGGACCGTCCACATGCACCCTCCTCGCCCTCCTCTAGATGGATCAGGTCTTCCCCGAGTACCCGACACATTACTTCCCATTGTCAGCTGTGGAGTTTTTTAACAACGGACAGTTTGGTCGTATATGGTCTGGAGAATTGCAATTAAAACATATTTGGTTAGCTGGGCAACTTCTGGACATATGGCCTGCTTCACCACATTTATAACATTTCCTTGGGCCCAGCTTGCACTCACCCTGGTGAACCTGTCGGCATTGTGGACAGACTTTATCACCGACCCTCTGATCGGCTCTATTATCATATCTCATGGTTTTTGGCCCTCGAAAGTTTGATGAAGGCCCCTCCCATTTTCTTTTCTCCATAACTTTTCCCTCTGGTTGCCTATTCTTATTCCGTTCTGTTACTTCGGCCGCATCCACAGTAAGTGAAAAGGTATTTGGATTCATGGCAATTACAAATTCTTCGAATGAAGGTTTCAATACCCAGATATACCTTTCCACCTTCCTGGATTTTGACGAAATATAATGTTCAGCGAATCCAGAGTATTCAATAAACTTCTTGGTGTACTCTCGAACTGTTCCATTTCACTGTTCTAACTTCAGAAAATCCTCTTCCATTAGTCATACAGCAGTTTTAGGGCAAAACTGATCCTTGAACCGATCCACAAATTATGTCCAGGATAATGATTGTAAGATATCTGTTCTGGCCAACGATTCAACTTCCCACCAAAACAGAGCACTTGACTTCAATACTGAGACAACAAATCTAACTTTATCAGATTCTGGACATCTGATAGTGTTGAACACAGATTCAATTTCCTTGATCCAGCACATAGCTTTCACTGGATCTCTTTCCCCAGAAAAGGTTGGTGGCTTGCATGCCAAGAACATCTCGATGTCTCCTTCTTTGTTATGAGTAACCGGTACAGAAGGATAAACTTCTACTCTTTCTGTTTCCACTCTAGCCGGAATTCCCATAATAGACGTTAAAGTTTCCCGCAACTTCCCCATTTCCTCTGCCAACATATCCATGGTTATATACTCTGGGTGTGGCACTAATCTTTCCTAAACATTCCCGGAATGGGATTCTTCATGTTCAGAATGTACTTCAGTCCGACCTCTTCCTTGCGACTGAGTTCTTCCTCTGCCTCTTCCCCATGGTCTTCCCCGACCTCTATTTCCAGAAGTACTGGTTGGAAGATTAACGGGTGATTCTTCTCTTTCTTCAGACTCTGGACGAGCCATTCTTTCAAATCTCCGAGTTTGGCTAGACATCTGTAGATTTTAGTGTTAATAATCACATATTTACATTCCCAAATATAATGAAGTATTCAAGTTCAGATATGTACTTTTAAATTCATAATTACATTGGCCAAATTTAATTAAAATTTACCTTACATATTGTTCTTTCAACTCATCATATTTATTTCCAATGGTGCTAACTATGTCCGGGACCCTTA
>NW_020200607.1:13484-26938 GCF_001531365.2 Cynara cardunculus var. scolymus
CATGCAATAAAACAGTTTAAGTCTAGGTATCATGCTGTTGAATACCTAAATCCCTTAAACTTAGGCTCTGATACCACTTTCTGTAACACCCCATTCCACACATTACATGTAATATATACTTCATACATCAGAAATACATGTTGATATATCACATACGTCCCTTAGTACAAGAATCTACCAGTATAAAATACATGGTCCAAAAATTCAAAATACAATTCTCGTACTAATTAACTTCCATCTATCAAAACTATACATGTCAAAAACAATTCTTCATGCAGATATGCATATAGGAAAATATTACAATTTCCCCTTCCCCTTACGGTATGCACTTCCTGCAATACATATTTAAAATCACAAAAAAAGGGTTTGACCGAAAGGTCTAGTGAGTTACCCTATTTATGATATTGCAGGGACAAACTAAAATCATCAAAACTTTAATGTAAAACAACTTTTCATATATATAATAAATATACGAACAAGTAAGTAGATAATACCAATACCTTCTACTTTTCAAGCCAAATTCTCTGCTTGCAAATAATGCATCAAAATCCCAAATAGGTTTGTGCTAAACAGGTATATCATAGTGCTACTTTTAAACCTTTTTAATTAAACAGGGTTTATTCAAAGTTTCAGGCCAAACCTGTTATTTCCTCCTCAATAACATCGGGACTATGAATTCCAATAAGAACCCTCATCCTAAACCTTTAAATCACAAAGAAATAAATATTCTAGACCACGGTAATCTTAAGGGATATAATAGTAAGAGTTATATCATATCACACACATACAAATGCCACCTTTATATCCAAAGTTACACCTCTCCTTGATATGCCACCCTTATCCTATGGTACACCTCTCCTTGATATGTCACCCTTCTCCCATGGTACACCTCTACTTTATATGCCACTCTTATTGTCTCATCAAAACATTTCACAGAACAATTCCATGTAGAATAGACCGCAGTCAATGGAATATTATTAGTTCAAAATTATTTTTATCAAAATTTCCATTTATTGTTTTAAAAGAATCAAGAACGTGATAAGTCAACACATAATCCGGTCAAACCTTGGTCGGACTACCAATCCGGACAACACTTCTCATTGTGTGCGATTTACTACTTAGAATAATTCCCAAAACCTTGTCCGGATTATTAATCCGGACAACACTATTCATGTTCATCCGATTTAACAAACTGGGTAACATGACATTCTATCCAATTTAAATAAACCGGCCACCCTTAGTCATATTCATACTTCTCTGATAAAAATACTTTAACATAAATTCAAAACTTCAGAAATCGCTCAAACACTTAACCGGTTAATACTTTGGTCGAATTACCCTTAAACCGGGTGAGACTATGTCCGGTTTATTCTAATCCGGTCAAGACATTAGGCGGTTTGTGTTTAAATCGCTCAAGCCTTGTCCGATTTAAGCTTAAATCGCCCAATCCTATGTCTGGTTTTTAACTTTAAACTTCTCAACACTCATCCGATTAAAACTTAAATCGGGTGAAAAACTTTTAGAACACAATCAATATACAATTTAAAGAGATTCAAAACATTTTAACCACTCACCTTTTGAAAATTCTTTTGAGAATTGCTTCTTGAATCCGATTGAAAATAATCCGATCAACTGTTCTTCTCTTTAAATCGCTCAACAAGATCACAAAAGCAGGGAAGAGTGTAAATGAAAGCTAATCCCTCTTTTATACCTTTCCCTTTAGGGAAAGTCGGCTACTCTAGCCTTACCCCTCGCATGCATGCATACATACATCATGCATAAATATTCATAGATTCACACTCATGTCTTAAACATATATCATGCATGCATATGTATATATATATCATATGCATCCCATATATTTATTGCATACTCACTTATGCACATAATTTCACATATTTGCAAGACCAAATATAACAATTTATCATGTTGTCACATGCTCATCTATCAAATAATCACATATATTAATTACTTTGGGTGATAACCAGAATCCAGTTGTCACACTCCAAGCCAAAGAAAAAAAACAAGCATTTCAAAAGTTCTCCCAAAAAGAGATATTTTTTGAGAAAATCAGATATAAGAAAGCCTTATCTCAATGAAGAAAAACATGTCAAAAAATTTAAACCTTAAAGAAATTATAGGAATCGTCTTAGCTGTTATGTTTGTAACAGTAATGAACACCTAGAAAAGACTTGTCCGAAAAGAATAAATAATTTTAGTAGAGAAAGTACTTTAATTGAATGCATTAATGAAGACCTTATTCCTGTTGATGAATATATTTCTGATATTGAGTCCTTCTATAGTATTATTTCTATAGAAGAGACTAATTTAGAACAAGACAAAAATAATGATTCTGATTATGAATTGGTAAATTTACCAAAACTCCTCATAATTATGATACTGATTCAGAATTGCAGTCTTGATTGGCAAAGATATTTCGAAAAAGACGAATAAATTGGTTAATTAATTAACCTTGTAATTTTTATTCTTTTTGCAGATGTCTAGACCTCCTCCAAGACCAGGAATTCCTTTGGGAAATAATGCTATAACAAGACCTGCTATTAATCAGACTTTTATCAACCAGACCAGGCTAAATTATCAAGAACGTCTTAGATTTGGAAATAACGAATTATTTGTTTTTCCAAGTTGCAACAACGTATCTTTCAAGTTGCAGAACCATATCTCTCTCAGCAAGAAAGAACGATGTCTTGTAGACAATCTTTGGGTAGCCTTCGGCATAAACCCAAAAGACGTTAAATATTTTATTGCATGTTTAAATGCTTTATCAGATTTTTTTTAGTCAAAACGCTAAATATTTTAAATTTTATGTTGTGTTCAAGGGAAAAAAGATAGGTTTCTTCCATACTTGGATCAAAGTTCTTCATGCCACTCAAGGATATCCCAGTCCTTTATACAAAGGTTTTAATCATTATGAAGAAGCCCTTTCTTCAGCCAGACAGCATTTAGGAAAGAACTTTTTCATTTCTCCTTCCCTCAGAAATTATATAGAACCCCCTCTAGACTTTTCTGCTTTTAAAGATCTGAGCCATACCATACTATATTTTGTAATCATTGTGAGATGATGTCCAGAAACTTTAAAATTATCAATGATGACAATACTCAGCTTAGAAACGAGAAACTTTTTTTTCAGAAACAAGTCTCAATGCTCGAGAGACAGATTCTTTCTTTTTATCTCAACCAGAACAAAGGCTCATCTTCTGGCCCAATACAGAAGATTAAAATGGATGGTCATTCTCCAATGAATGTCAATAAAGGTATCATTGAACCTACAAATTCAATGGCTAGTCTAGCTCCACCGGTGGCTGGTAAAGACTTATCAAATCCGGAGACGGCTATGGGATTACCAAAATCTCAAGAGAAATAGAGGACTCTTGATTCCTCTACTCAAAGCCAGACTCAAAATCAGACTCAAAACCAGACACAAAACCATAAAAATAAAGACATTTGGGATTCTCTTGGAGAACCTGAAAAACATTTTGATTTCCTTGTTAAATACAACCCAACACCTTCAACCCATGATCCTTCACCTTCCTATACTAAACCAGATAATTTTGTCCATACCCAATCCCAAGAAGCTCATCATTTAGACTCCATCCAAATTTGCCAGCTTGAATATACCCAAGACCAAAACCAGTCTTCACCAAAAAAGAAGAAAATAAGAAATTCAAAAGTGAAGATTAGAAATGAGATCAATAATATTATTCAAGAAGTTATCAAACATTTTATTCCTCAGCAAACTGAAGATTTTTTTTAGAAGACACTGTTCTCGAAGACCGTTCAAGCTCTCCAGATCTAGATCAGAGAGGCTACTGTTCAGATGGTGGATACTCTTTTGATTCAATTGGCAGACATAATCTCAATACCTAGAAGATCAAAGACAAGACGAATGATGACAAAAGTATCAATCAAGAAAAAGATTCGTCATAATGTAGAAAACGACAAGACTCTCAGTGACACGTATTTCATTCGTGCTCATTCCTTCCTAATTATATGTCCATATTTCCTTTGGAGAATTTCCTTATATAAGGGAGTCTCCTTCAGATGATCAACCACAACATAAAAAAACCAACACAATCAATCATCCCTCAACAATGACACACATATTCACAAGACTTCCAACGCTTAGCATTCTGACTAAAAAATTCTGATAAAGCATTTAAACATGCAATAAAATATTTAACGTCTTCTCAGTTTTTTGCCGAAGGCTACCCAAAGATTGTCTACAAGACACCGTTCTTCTTTGCTGAGAGAGATATGGTTCTGCAACCTGGAAGATACATTGCTGCAACTTGGAAAAACAATTAATTCATTATTTCCAAATCTAAGACGTTCTTGATAATTTGGTCTTGTTATAGGATTATTTCCCGAACGAATTCCTGGTCTTGGAGGAGGTCTAGACATCTGCAAAAAGAATAAAAATTAAAATGTTATATAATTAACCAAATTTTTTGAAATATTTTTGCCAATCAAGACTGCAATTCTGAATCAGTATCATAATTATGGGGAGTTTTGGTAAATTCATTTACCAATTCAGAATCAGAATCACTATTTTTGTCTTGTTCTAAATTAGTCTCTTATATAGAAATAATACTATAGATGGACTCAGTATCAGATAAATATTCATCAACAGCAATAAGGTCTTCGTTAACGCATTCAATCAAAGTACTTTTTCTTCTAAAATTATTTATTCTTTTCGGACAAGTCTTTGCAAGGTGTTCATTACTGTTACAAACATAACAGCAAAGACGATTCCTATATTTTCTTTGAGGTTTAAATTTTCTGACATGTTTTTCTTCATTGAGATAAGGCTTTCTTTTATCTGATTTTCTCAAAAAATATCTCTTTTTGGGAGAACCTTTGAAATGCTTGTATTTTTTCTTGGGCTTGGAGCATGATGCTCCATAAGTCTGAAGAGTATACATGTCTCTACAAAATTAATAGTATGTCTTTTTAAGTTGTTTCTGAATCTGGAGATCAACACATTTTTCTTCAAGTGTTCTAGTGATAAACTGAGCTCTTTGACCTATTGTCCACAAACAATTTGGACTTTCTTTAACATAAGGCAAATTATTCCATTTATCATGAATCTATAGTTCAAATGGTCCAGGTAATTTATGAAACAACTTATTTCCAATGTCTTGATTAAAAGTATTTCCAGCGATAGCAGTAAGATAAACAAAATGATTTAAAAACTGTTTTACCTTTTTACCGCTAGTCCAATGGTATAAACTTAATTGCTTAAGTTCTCTCATGGCTTTTTTCTGAACATTCATTTGTCCAGAATTCGGATCAGCACCTGTTGCTAAAATTTATATTTGATTAACAAAATTATAAGGATTAATACTGTTAGCTCCAATATTTACTTAATGTAAAAGTATGAAAAAGTTTTCTGCAAGTGTTGACAGAAGGGTATCTTCCACAGAAGACAACAGAGGACCATCAACAGAAGTTGTTTGATCGTGCAAGTCAAGAATGACAGAACCTCTGTTGTCTCTCACAGAGGTTCTGGAAAATGGTCCTCTGGTATAAGAACCTACAAGTCTTCTACAACAGAGCCTCTGAGATGGCTCACAGAGGGTCTGCGGATTTGTCTTCTGTGAAGATCCTGTTCTGATGTTTTTCAAAGGTTGTTAGATGCACGTGCTTCTCACGTGACTAGGTCTTTAATCGACTTTATTTGGACGGCTTGGATGATTTCACTCATCTAGGTCATGTCAGAAAGGTCGTTAACAACTACTATAAATAGCAGCTTAGGCCTTTGTAATTCAGTGTGCTTCCGTATTGTAATCGTCTATATTTTCAATCAATTGAAAAACCTTTGAAGCTATTCTATTGTGTTCATCTTCTTCATATCAATCTGTGTGTTCTTGGTTAATTTCTCTGTTTTGTTCTTATCATTGTTTCCGCTGCACTGTAATCGTCCTTAAGATCATTAAGAGTAAGAGATCAAATACCAAAGCTGAATTTACAGGTCCTAACAATTGGTATCAGAGCAGGAATTGAATTCTTATTCGATTAATTCTATTTTTGGTATTAATCTGCATTTTCTAGAACACCAGTTTTCTCTAGTTTACCCTGTTTCTCTCTATTAAGTCAAATTTCAATGGCGAATTTGGTTAATACATCGTTCATGAGTACTGGATCTCAATCAAATCCTCCCACGCTTATTCTAGAGGAATATCAACAATGGAAGGTGCATATGATCAACTTTTTGGAGGGAATTCACCCTAGAATGTGTGAATTTCTCTACAATCCTACATACGTACCAATGATGTTAATTCCACGAGTTCCAGCAACTGGTACAACCCCTGGAGTTCCTGAGCATTATGAACACAAATCAATCGTAAACTGGAACGATGAAGAAAGGGTATTAGTTGAATTGGAAAGCAAATGTAAAAGGATGTTGATCATGGCAATACCACATGAGATCTTCAGGAGTATTGATCATTGCCAGTTGTCTATGGACATTTGGGCTGAATTGGAGAAACAAATCAAGGAAGGGAAGAAAACTCTCGAGATCAATAGAGCCATGTGTATCGATGAACATCACAACTTTAAAGCTAAGGAGGATGAACCTCTGTCAGACACAGAGGATGAGTCCCTCTGTGGAATGATAAATAATGTCTCAGACTCCTCTTACACAAGTGACCAAGAGGTTTCAACTTCTTACTCTTCTGAATCATTTGATAATTTTGATTCATGTCATTTGGAACATTACAAGTTAAAAGAAAAACTTTCTYTTTGTGAAAAAGAAGTCATTCTTCTCACAGAGGAAAGAAACAGATTTTTTAAAATGTTCACAGAAGTTCAAAATAATTTTGTTAATTTGGAAAAATCTTCAAAGGAAATGATTGACGAAGTTCAAAAGATTTGAAAAACAAGGTTGATGAGATAAGGATGTTAGAGCATGAGAAATGTAATGTTACTTCTGTCAAGGAATTCTTCCAAAAAGAAAGAGAATTTTTACACCAAGATGTTCTTGACAGAGAGCTCAAAATTAAAAAATTTCAAGAGGCTCAAAACGTTTATAAAAAGATCAAAGTTGACTTGGGCAGAAGAGGTCTAGGTTTCTCAGAATTTGATAACAAAACTGGTTTTAAATCAAACAAAACTCTTGAGAATACCTTTAGATTCTCAAAGAATTTGAAAAGTAATATTTCTAACACCAAGTCCATTTTCAAAATAAGAAGGCTGTTGGTTGATCCAGACACAAAAACGTGTTTAACAAGGGAAAATATTGCATATGAAGACTATATTGACTCTTTCTCACCTTCTGAAAAGAAGGATTCCATTTCAAGGAGATTTATGAGACAGAGTCAGATAGGAATTTTTAAGTTTGGACAACCAGAAACTTAAGAAAACTATGCTTTTGGTCAGCCTCTTGAAAGAAAATTATCCTCAGAGGCTCTGAATTTTTTCCAAAACATATCACAGAGCCTTCTGTAAATGAGTCTCTTTTTGAAAAGATTGTTGTCACAGAGCTCTCTGAAAAATATACTTCTAAGCATGAATATGCCTCAGATCATGAAGATAGTCCTACACAAGTTGTAGAAACTAAGATTGGTCTTGAGAAAAGAAAGAAGGAAAATCCAAGACAAAGTAACTCTCAGTGCTCTTCCTCTGCAACTTAAAGATCAAATTTTACTTGGCAACAATTGAGAAAATGGCCTCAATCCAACATTGCTTCTGTCTCTGTAAAAGCAAGAAAACCAAATAAGGGCTCTAAAATTAAAAATTTTGTACCCTTCTTTGATGATTTTAAAGAAAATTTCAATAAAGCTTCTTGTAATGTTTCCTTCTGTGACTGTTTCAATTTCATGCATGCTCTGTCTGATCCTATTCACCATTCTTCCTATTTGGTCTCTCACCTTAAGAACCATGGATCTAGGGTGAACAATGGACATATTGGCAATTCTTCTTCTAAGAACAATAAGACCAAAACAAAGATGCCATGGCATACTACAAACAAGCTAATTTCAAGGGACCCAATTGGAAGTGGGTACCCAAGTCAAACGTTCTCTAAATACAGAAGCAGCAGCTGGCACCCAAGAGCTTCTGTCAACATACCTTAAGAAAGAAGGAGCTTCTGTTGTTAATTCTGTTGTTGTATGTTTTATTTATTTRTTCTTTTTGTATAAAGTTGTTTTCTCTTTTATTAATTTCATTATTCTGTATATATCTTTTCTTTTAAATTTCATTCTGTTTATAGTTTTAATTTCTTGATTAACCTTCTCTTGATTTCATAGTTAACAGGTTTATCTTGCAGAGACTTGCAAGGTTTGAGGGGGAGTATGTGCTTAAAAATAATAAAACCTTTTGAAGAAGAAAAATGTTTTTCATCACAGAAGTCTTTTCACAGATCCTCTGTGATAGCTCTCAAAAGCTCTTTGAACGGATCCTCTGTCGATACTTCTTCATAGGATTTTCAAATGGTTTTTAGTTCGAGGGGGAGCCATGGAAGCTGGCTCATAGGGGGAGTTTTTTAAATGAAAATCAAAACCTCAGAAGATGCCAAAACTTTTGAAGTATCTTGTTCTCATAGGTCAACTCATCAGAACCTCTAACGCTTCTATCAGAGGCTCTGTGGGTTTGAACTGGGCAAATACTCATCTCTCTGAGGATTTTCAAATCGTTTAGGTAAATAAAGGTGTAACATATTAGAAGACCTAGCACATATCACAGAGGCTCTGTTACCCTTAGGCCTCTGACAGAACTCTCTTATAGTTCTTGTCTATTGATACGGTGCGCGTGGTTTTGTGGATAAGGGTTAAAGATAATCACGCACGTGTCAGAATCGGGGGCGCACGTCATCAATCGCACGTCTTCCCAACACTGCGTGTCATAGTTTTGATTCGTCACACCCTATAGCCACTCATCACATTATTTCTCCCAATAAAACGGTTCAGTTCAAATCCCTCACTATAAATATCCCTTCCCCCCAAAACGTAAACCTTTACAATATCCATCTTCTCAGAAGAACCTGCAAATTTCAAGCTTCACTAAAACCTGCAACTATATCTTCTTCTTCAGCCTCCGCTCAATCGGTTAACGCATCAAGCGACAACGAAGTAACCCAACCCCAAGCTTTAACGTCTCACGCTCTATCATTTGTTCAAAATCGGTATGAGAAAGTCGTCCTGGTGAAGAAACCAAACAATTATTACTTCGTTCCATCTTCAGCAAGTTTCCCTGAATTCACCTTCCCCCTTCTTGAAATTCTTCGTAACCATCCACTTTTTTATGCCCTTTAAGCCACCAAACCTACACCTGAATCATACATCACCCAATTCCTTTTAAGCTCATACATAACTACCCTAGACAACTATGGTTTAAGCATCGTTGGTTATGCTTCTCACCCAATCAACAAATCCCTTGTGCCCATGGAACTAAACGTGAATACTCTTCGAACTGCCCTGCACCTACCCTCCTTGGAATCCCTCCAAATGGAGGCTTTCGCCCCAACCCCAACAGACGATGAATTAATTCAATTTCTTGAATTTCATTCCTACGCTGCTCAAACTAAAATTGTGAAAAGGACTCAGTTCAAACGAAAAGGACTTCCCCCAATCTGGAATACTCTATTCTCGATAGTGAACTGCTGTCTAACAGGGAAGGTCGGTAGCCATGACCAGACCTCTCACGTAATGCTTTCCATTATATATGGAATATATTTCAACCTACCTCTCGACTACACACAGCTCATCTTCGAAGACATGGTGGGTTTGATCAAGAAGAAGTACGCTACTCAGAGGGGAGAGAAGACAAAAGTGAAGGCGCAGAAGAAGGGCAAAGAGGACCTCAATCATCCAAACCTTATTCTACAGAGGTTCTTTGGCCTAGTCTTTGGGGAAATGATTGCAGAGAAGCTGCCCTCTGCCGAGCCTAACGCCAGATTGTATCCATTGAAGGAGTTCCACCCGACAGAGCATGAGCTAGGGTACAGAAGCCCCAKACCTCTATCTAAAGCCATGCTCAAATACCTTAGTCATGGAGATAGGAAAGCATACAGACGTGGATACAGGAGGCCAGAGCCGGTCCCTAAAACCCCTCCACGCATAGGAATCCCCTTAGGAGAGCGAGTGGAAAAAATGAGGGTCGAGGGAAGACAGGAGGAGCCAACAGAGGCTAGACAGGTGAGTGAGGAAAGACCTAGAGTAGTAAGTCCCCCACCAAAGAAGCCAAAAAAGACACAGAAGGGTGTTGATTCTACTGTTAAAAAGGAAGGGAAGAAGAGACCCGCAGAAGAAGAGGGTCCAAGTAGTCCTCTGCAAAAGCCTAAGAAAAAGAAATCGAAGAAGGCCCAACCCGCAGTGGTTGTGGTCACATAGGCTGCTATTCAAGAGAGCCCTGCAGAGGCTACTCCAAAGCGCAGAAGGTTGAGCAAGGTGGTTCATGAGGAGTCCCCAACAGAGCAGATACAAGATGTTATCTTCCAAATTCAACAGGAGTTTAAAGCGCCTACGGAAGTAGCTGATTTGGAGACAGAGGTCGTATTAGATGACGAAGAAGAAGAGGTGGAGATAGGAGAGGGAGAAAAAGATGCCCAAGGCACAAATCCTAGCCCCCCTCCCAGTGCAACCCACGTTTCTAGGGACCTGTTCTAGAGGGAACCCCTATTGAAAAAGGCGTGCACACGCTGAGCCCAACCCAAGCTAACCTCGCCGAGGACATTCTTCCGTCCTCTATCGAATGCACTACCCAGGAACCACAACTTACTCCAACATCCTCTCAAAAGGATGGTGGTTTTAAAATAAGAGTCTAATCGCCCAATGACTCGTCACAACCCAAAGAGGCATCCGTTGCCTCTCCACACTTGAGTGACCAACCAAAATATGCTTCAGAGGCATATGTGAGAGTCACAGAGACTGAGGGTCTAGAACGCCCAAAGTCCACACTCGATCCCTCTGCCATGTTAGGCTCTGAACCTACTAGGCACGATATCGACAGAACACTGGTAGGCTCTCCTATTGGAGAAGTCCGAGGATCCGGTGGAAGTCCCTGAGATGACTTTGAAAAACCAGTCGCTGAGGGCGCCTCACACTCCGAGGCTACTAGGTCACCATGTGTTGGTGATCTAGGTTCCCAGGATACCTATGTGACGAAGGGGGAGTTACAAACCTTCACCACAACGGTATTCCAGAGGTTGGACGAGATGAAAAGCTTGTTCACCTCTCAATCGTCGACAGAGGCCCTTGCTCCAATAACAGAGGCTCTGAAGGAGTTGACATCTACAACGTCAGAACTCAAGGCAACACTTTCAACCCTTCAGAGCTCTGTACTTCATAAAGACGACCTCGTAGAAGCCTTTAGCGCTCTGTCACTCAACCCCTCTTCAATCCAGAACCTGAAGACAGAGTTATCAGAGGTGGTCGCCTAGTTTGCTACTGATTTCATCTCTGTAGGCTACACAGACTACTCCACCTTCAAAGACGAGATCAAAAGCATGTTCTCCTCTGCGGTCACCTACGGCATTGACTCCAAATCCTCCAGAGCAAACATTAACCATCTAGCCACTCGCAGAGAGCTAGTTGCAATGGTTGAAGCCCTAGGAGAGCTCGTGCGCAAGTATACATATCAACTTCTCAAAGAAGCCTGAGCTTCCAACCAATCGATTAGAGTCTGCACTTCAAAGCTTGTCAAAGAGGGTGACTCCTTCAGAAGCGAAATCTATCGAAGTCTCTCTAAAATGAAGTGGGCCTCAGAGATCGACATAAACAACGCTTCTGTGCATACAGAGCTGGTGATCGAGAAAATGGAGAAGGCGGCTACCAGAATCCTAAGGCGATTGAAGAAGGCTCCCCTTATTTCTTGCAAGGCAGAAGCCACCAAAAACCATGACGATCAAGGAGGTGATGACCATGATCGTCATGAGGGGGAGAAGAAGACAAAGAAGAAAGCTGAAGAGCCTAAGAAGACGACCTCTGCCAAACCACTAAAGATAGTGGACTCTACAGCAGTCCTATTCTCAAAAGACAAAGCACCAGAGCCTAAGGGGAAAGGCAAGGGCAAAGCTGTAGAGGAGTCGCCATAGAGGGGGTCGAGCTCTGAAATGCCAGAGCAGATAAACGAAGAAGAGTACGATGACCCAGAGCTCGTTCAAGCATTAAAGGCTTCTTTGGCAGAGGCTCAAGCAAGAAAAGGCAGAGCCCTTATCCCCAGAGCTGGAGAAGGCTCATCCTCCAAAATGGCGAAGGAGGAAACATCCACGGGTACTTTCGATGCTCTATTAGGAACTTTCAAACCTATCCTAGCAGAGGGGTCTACCCAGAGGCCGATTCTAGAAGAAGAAGAAACTAGAGTGCCAGAATCTGCCACAGTGGGAAGGGTGTAAGAGATCTTTGATTCAATGAGCAAAATCCCTACGAAGAAGGTGCGCACAGAGATTGTAACCACTGTGGAGGAGATTCTGCAGTGGCGCTACTCTGCCGTAGACACAGAGCCCCCTTACGACCCAGAGCTTACAGGTATACCCTCTGCAGCTGCGAAGTTTCACTTCTTAAAACTTACAAGGCCACGCGAGCAGGTCTTCTAAGACCACGTGATAACTTCCCTTGAAAAAATTTCTCCAAGAACGATGCTGAAGAAGACCGTGCTTTATGCTCAATATGTGGTGAAAAGGGATGACGACAACCTATACACGTTCACAGATGCTGACCTCCACAACCTCTGTGTATTTGATCTTATCTTCTTACACAAAATTCTTAATAAATACATGGAGAGGAGGTCAAGCTATTCTATATCGCTCAGAAGGCTGATCGAAGTTATGCGCGCTCAAGTGAAATACTACAGCCAGAAGGACTTCGATATCACGATGAGGTTGGCCCAAATAGAATTGAAGATTTCCCCTCCGAAGAACAGGCCAAGTTGGTTACTTAAATGACATCCTAACACTATTGTCCAAAATCCCGTCTTTGGGTTTGTGTTCTTGGACAAGGATGACATTCTAAGGTTCTTTGATCCCACAGAGGCAAACAAATATGCGACAGAGACTCTTGAGTGGGTGTTCAACCAAGTGGCAGCAGAGGTGCACAAAGGGCATCTAAGGGCGGATGAAGCGTCTGGTATTCTAGAAGTGATTAAAGTTCAAGTCTCCTTCAGAGAATGGATTTTCAAGGTCTACAGAATCATCAAGTTAGATCTGCAGTTTGCCGTAGACGAGTATCCACACTCTGCTGTGGACTAATCTTCTGTAATAGATAGGCCTGAGCAACATTTTTTGTAATTCTTTCAAATTTATGTAATTCTTTTCAGAGGATGAGTTTAATCTACTCTTGTAATTTTTTCAATTTAGTCAGTTCTTGCATTCAATTGTCTAATTTTACCTTTTCATACTTAGGGGGAGATTGTTAGCTCCAATATTTACTTAATGTAAAAGCATGAAAAAGTTTTCTGCAAGTGTTGACAGAAGGGTATCTTCCACAGAAGACAACAGA